>NW_026590598.1:220808-240808 GCF_907164565.1 Psammomys obesus | reverse complement strand
ATTATATTATATTATATTATATTATATTATATTATATTATATTATATATATTAGACTGGTCTGAAATCACAGAGATCCACCTGCTAAATTCTACTTTTGAGAGCAGATGGAGAAGAAACTTTACAGAAGAGCATGTTGGGAGTTCCAGTGGCATGGTACTTATACGCAAAACAAAACAAAACGAAAACATAAACACAAAACAAACAAAAAAAGCATGTGGAATGACAGGTATCAGAATCACCTTTAGAAGATACAATCTCCACATGAAGATTCAAGATGGTTATGCTGAACACACAGGATGTCTGAACAGCAGCTCAGCAGTGAGAGCAGAGTGACAAGCATCCGTACTGTGGACTCCAAAGCCTCGATGTCTGTGTTTCTCAGATGAGGGGAGAATCCAAGAGGACACATGAGAGACCATCTTCAGGCCACCCATCAAATACCAAATACCGGGAAAAATCCCCAGTCTCCCACCCAGCAGTGCCACAGCCCTAGACCAACTGCCCAAGCTCACTTTCTGTGGATACCTTCCTGGTACCAGTGGCTCTTGGCTCCAACTTTGGGCACTCACTCTCTCTGTCCCTGGGGTGGATACCTTCCGGTACAGGGTGTGAAACTCCAAACCCTGGCACCCACTCTCACCATCCTGTGGACACCTTCTGGGTACTGGAGACTCCTGGATCCAAACCCCAGAGCCCACTCTCACCATCCCACACATCTTTAACCACAGTTCCCCTGATGCTTAGGACCCAAGGAAGCAACCTGAGACACTGCTACTGCTCCAAGACTCAAACCATCTCCCTAAGGACACCAAGAGGACCTCTGAGCTCACAGGTTCTCTAAATAGTCTGGGCCTAGCAAGCACAATGTCTGAACAAAGTGCCTGGGCTCACTAACCTCAGACCAAGAAAGCTAGTGGCTGGGCAGCTGGCTCTAAGACTTCCATGTGCAAAAGGTGGATCCCTGAGCTGATGAAGAATCCAAGTGGTCCTCAGGATCAAGCATCTGAGGACACCCACTGGAAATTCTCTGCGAACCACCAGTAAGATATCATTCCCAATAATCTGATAAGGGCGCCTGCATGAACATCAAGCTTCCTACCCAGGGCTCTTTCGGGATCCCTGAGAACTCCAGTAGGAAACAGGATCTAACATCCAATGCCAGAGACAACCAGATGACTAAATCATCCGCAGAAAAACACAATCAACAAAAGCCAAAGCAATATGACATCCCTAGAACCCAGTTATCTAAAGGTAAGCAGCACTGGATGCCTTAATACAACTGAAACACAAGAAAATGACCTTAAATCTATGCTTACAAGGATAATAACACAGAGAACATAAGAAATATAGGAGGTTACAGTCAAACAGACTGAGGCTTTTAGAAAAGGAATAATTAAATTTACTGAAGGAAATAAAGAAAAGTTCAAACAAACAGGTGAAGTAACAAGACAAATAATATAATGAAAGACAGGAAAATACAAACAAAAGAGTGAAGGAAATCAACAAAATACTTCAAGGTCTGAAGATAGAAATGGAAACATTAAAGGAAGTACAAACTGAAGAAATCCTGGAGTGGGAGAACATAGGGACACAATGAAAGCTGTGCTAAGAGGAAAGTTCATAGCACTAAGTGCCTTCATAAAGAAATTGGAGACATCCCATACAAGCAATATAATAGCACACCTGAAATATCTAGAAAAAAAAAGCAGATACACCCAAGAGGAGTAGACAGCTTGAAATAATCAAACTCCGCTGAAATCAATACATTGAAATAAAGAGAACAATTCAAAGACTCAACGAGCTGGTTCTTTGAGAAAATCAACAAGCCAGACAAAACTTTAGCCAAACTAACTAAATGACAGAGAGACACTATCCAAATAAACACAATCAGAAATGAAAAGAGAGATATAACAACAGACACTGAGAAAATCCAAAGAATAATTAGGTCTTACTTCAAAAGACTATATGCCACACAATTTGAAAGCCTAAGTGAAATGGACAATTTTCTTGATAGATTTAACTTACCAAAGTTGAATCAAAATCAGGTAAATAAATTAAGTAATCCTGTATCTCCTAAGGAAATAAAATAAGTAATCAAAAATCTCCTTTCCAAAAAAAAAAAAAAAAAAAAAATGCCCAGATGGTTTCAGGGCAGAATTTTAACAGACCTTCAAAGAAGAGCTAACACCAATACTCTTCAAACTATTCCACAAAATAGAAATAGAAAGAACACTACCAAACTCATTCTATGAGGCCACAGTCACATTGTTACCTAAACCACACAAAGACCCAACAGAGAAAAACAATTTCAGAATAATCTCTCTTGCAAACATTGACACAAAAATACCAACAAACCAAATAATCTAGTTAAAATGGAGTACAGAGCTAAACAATTCTTTTTTTCTCTTTTATTTATTTTATTTTATTTTTTTTATTATTAGTTCCATTTTATTAACTCTGTATCCCAGCTGTATCTGCTCCCTCATTCCCTCCTAAACCCTCCCTCCCTCTCTCCCTCATCTCCTCCCTGCCCCTTTCCAAGTCCACTGATAGGGCAGGACCTTCTCACCTTTCATCGGATCCTGTTTTATCAGGTATCTTCAGAACTGGCTACAAAGTCCTTCTCCATGGCCTAGCAGGACTGCTCCTCCCTTGGGGGGAGGGATGGGGAGGTCAAAGAGCCTGCCATTGAGTTCCTGTCAGAAATAGTCCCTGTTCCCCTTACTATGGGAAACCAGTTGGTTACTGAGCTACCATAGGCTCCATCCACGCAGAGGTTCTAGGTTATATCTATACATGGTCCTTGGTTGAGTGTCAGTCTCAGAAAAGACCCCTGTGCCAGGATATATTTGGTCCTTGTGGAGCTCCTATCCTTTCCACATCATACAAACTCCCCTTCTTTCATATGTTTCCCTGCACTCTGCCAAAGGTTTGGTTATGAGTCTTAGTATCTGCTTGGATACACTGCTAGGTAGAGTATCAGGGACCCTCTGCGGTAGGCTCCTATCCTGTTACTTGTTTTCTCCTATGTCCAATGCACCTCCCATTTGTCTTTCTAAGTGAGGATTGATCATCTTACCCCGGGTCCTCTTTCTTGTTTATCTTCTTTAGTTGTACAGATTACATTATGTTTATCATATCTTATAGGTCTATATGAGTGAGTATATACCATGTGTGTCTTTCTCCTTCTGGGATAGCTCACTCAGAATGATCTTTTCTAAATCCCACCATTTGCCTGCAAATGTCATGATTTCCTCATTTTTGATTGCTGAGTAGTATTCCATTGTGTAAAAGTACCACAATTTCTGTATCCATTCCTCCGTTGAGGGACATCTGGGTTGTTTCCAGGTTCTGGTTATTACAAATAAAGCTGTTACAAACATGCTTGAGCAAATGTCCTTGTTATGTACTTAAGCAAATTTTGGGTATATGCCTAGGAGTGGTATAGCTGAGTCTTGAGGAAGCACTATTCCTAATTGTCTGAGAAAGTACCAGATTGACTTCCAAAGTGGTTGTACCAATTTACATTTCCACCAGCAATGGAGGAGGGTTCCCTTTTCTCCACAACCTCTCCAGCATGTGTTGTCACTAGAGTTATTCATCTTAGCCGTTCTGATGGGTGTAAGGTGAAATCTCAGGGTCGTTTTGATTTGCATCTCCCTGATAGCTAAGGATGTTGAGCATTTCTTTAAGTGTTTCTCTGTCATTCTATATTCCTATACAGAGAGTTCTGTTTAGCTCTGTTCCCCATTTTTTAATTGGATTACTTGATTTATTGCTTTTTAACTTCTTTAGTTCTTTATATATGCTGGATATCAGCCCTCTGTTAGATATAGGGTTGGTGAAGATCCTTTCCCAGTCTGTAGGCTGTCGTTTTGCTTTACAGTGTCTTTTGCTTTACAGAAGCTTTTAAGTTTCATGAGGTTCCATTTATTGATTGTTGCTCTTATAGCCTGTTCTGTTGGTGTTCTGTTCAGGAAGTTGTCTCCCATGCCAATGAGTTCTATGCTGTTCACCACTTTTTTTTTTTCTAACCGATTTAGAATATCTGGTTTTATGTTGAGGTCTTTGATCCACTTGGACTTTAATTTTGTGCAGGGTGATAGATATGGATCTATTTTCATTTTTCTGCATGTGGACATCCAGTTGGACCAGCACCATTTGTTGAAGATGCTGTCTTTTTTCCATTGAATGGTTTTGGCTTCTTTGTCAAAAATCAAGTATTCATAGGTGTGTGGGTTTATTTGTGGGTTTTCTATTTGGTTTCATTGATCCTCCTTTCAGTTTCTATGCCAGTACCATGCAGTTTTTATTACTATTGCTCTGTGGTACAGCTTGAGATCAGAGATGGAGATACCTCCAGATGACCTGTCATTGTACAGGATTGTTTTGGAGATTCTGGGTTTTTTTGTTCCTCCATATGAAGCTGAGAATCTTTCTTTCAAGGTCTGTAAAGAATTGAGTTGTTATTTTGATGGGAATTGCGTTGAATCTGTAGATTGCTTTTGGCAGGGTGGCCATTTTCACAATGTTAATCCTACCAATCCTTGAGCACAGGAGATCTTTCCATCTTCTGATATCTTCTTCAATTTCTTTCTTCAGAGACTTAAAGTTTTTTTCAAACAGGTCTTTCACTTGCTTGGTTAGAGTCACCCCAAAGTATTTTATGTTATTAGTGGCTATTGTGAAGGGTGTTATTTCCCTGATTTCCTTCTCGGCTCTTTTGTCTTTGGTATATAGAAGAGCTTCTGATTTTTTTTAATTGATTTTGCATTCAGCCACTTTGCTGAAGGTGTTTATCAGCTGAAGGAGTTCTCTGGTTGAATTTTTGGGGTTGTTCATGTATACTATCATATCATCTGCAAATACTGACTCTTTGACCTCTTCCTTTCCAATTTGTATCCCCTTGATCTCCTTTAGTTGTCTTATTGCTTTGGCTAGGACTTCAAGTACTATGTTGAAGAAATATGGAGAGAGTGGGCAGCTTTGCTTTGTCCCTGATTTCAGTGGGATTGATTTAAGTTTCTCTCCATTGAGTTTGATGTTGGCTATAGGCTTGCTGTATATTACCTTTACTATGTTTAGGTATGTGCCTTGTATCCCTGATCTCTCCAAGACTTTAAACATGAATGGGTGTTGGACTTTGTCAAATGCTTTTTCATCATCTAAGGAGATGATCAAGTGGTTTTCCTCCTTCAGTTTGTTTATGTGGTGGATTACATTGATGGATTTCGTTATGTTGAACCACGCTTGCATGCCTGGGATGAAGCCTACTTGGTCATGGTGGATGATATCTTTGATGTGTTCTTGTATTCTGTTTGCAAGGATTTCATTGAGTATTTTTGCATCAATGTTCATAAGAGAGATAGGTCTGAAGTTCTCTTTTTTTATTGGGTCTTTGTGTTTTAGGTATCAAGGTGACTGTGGCTTCATAGAATGAGTTTGGTAATCTTCCTTCTGTTTCTATTTTGTGGAAGAGTTTGGAGAGAATTGGAGTTAGCACTTCTTTGAAGGTCTGGTAGAATTCTGCACTGAATCCATCTGGCCCAGGGCTTTTTTTGGAAGGGAGACTGTTGATGACTGCTTCTATTTCCTTGGGGGATATAGGACTATTCAATCTTTCTACCTGATCTTGACTTAATTTTGGTAGATGGACTCTATCTAGAAAATTGTCCATTTCTTTCAGATTTTCAAATTTTGTGGCATATAGGCTTTTGTAATAAGACCTAATGATTGTTTGGATTTCTTCAGTGTCTGTAGTTATGTCCCCCTTTTCATTTCTGATTTTGCTGATTTGGATAGTGTCTCTCTGCCTTTTAGTTAGTTTGGCTAAGGGTTTTTCTAGCTTGTTGATTTTGTCAAAGAACCAGCTCTTGGTTTCATTGATTCTTTGAATAGTTTTATTTGTTTCTAATTTATTTATTTCAGCCCTGAGTTTGATTATATCCAGCTGTCTGCTCCTCTTAGATGCATTTGCTTCTTTTTTTTCTAGAACTTTCAGTTGGGCCATTAAGTTGCTTGTATGAGATGTCACAAATTTTTTCTTTTTTTGAATTTAATTTTTTCTTATCAGTTACATTTTATTAACTCTGTATCCCAGCCATGTCCCGATCCCTCATTCCCTCCCAGTCCCTCCCTCCCTCCCTCATCTCCACTGTGCCCCTTGCCAAGTCCACTGATAGGGGGACCTCCTCCCCATTCATCTGATCCTGTTTTATCAGGTATCTTCAGGACTGGCTGCAAAGCTCTCCTCTGTGGCCTAACAGGACTGCTCCTCCCTTGAGGGGTGGGGAGGCCAAAGAGCCAGTCATTGAGTTCCTGTTAGAAATAGTCCTTGTTCCCCTCACTATGGGAAACCAATTGGTTACTGAGTTACCACAGGCTACATCTGAGCAGAGGTTCTAGGTTATATCCATACATGGTCCTTGGTTGAATGTCAGTCTCAGAAAAGACCCTGTGCCCAGATATATTTGGTCCTTGTGGAGCTCCTATCCTTTCCACATCAGACTAACTCCCCTTCTTTCTTATGATTTCCTGTACTCTGCCAAAGGTTTGGTCATGACAAATTTTTTCTTGAAGGCACGTAGTGCTATGAATTTTCCTCTGAGCACTCCTTTCCTTGTGTCCCATAAATTAGGGTATGTTGTACCTTCCTTTTCATTGAATTCTAGGAAGTCTTTAATTTCTTTATTTTTTTCCTTAACTCAGCTGTCATTGAGCAGCAAGTTGTTCAGTTTCCATGTGTTTGTAGGCTTTCTTCTAATTCCATTGTTGTTGAGGTACAGCTTTAGTCCATCATGGTCAGATAGAATACAGGGGATTATTTCAATCCTCTTTTATCTGTTGAGGCTTGCTTTGTGACCAACTATATGGTCTATTTTGGAGAAGGTTCCATGAGGTGCTGAAAAGAAGGTATACTCTATTGAGTTTGGATGGAAAGTTCTGTAGACATCTGTTAGGTCCATTTGATTTAGGACCCCTGTAAGTGCCTTTATTTATTTGTTAAGCTTCTGTCTAGATGATCTGTCCTTTGTTGAGAGTGAGGTGTTGAAGTCTCCCACTATTAAGGTTTTGGGATTGATGTGTGATTTGAATTTTACTAATGTTTCCTTATGAATGTAGGCACTCTTGTATTTGGGGCATAGATGTTCAGAATTGTGATGTCCTCTTGGTGGATTTTTCCTTTGATGAGAATGTAGTGCCCCTCCACATCTTTTTTGATTAATTTTGGTTGAAAGTCTATTTTATTAGATATAAAGTCTATTTTATTAGATATATTAGGATAGCTACCCCAGCTTGTTTTCTGGGTCCATTTGCTTGAAAGACATTTTTCCAGTCCTTTACTCTGAGGGAGTGTTTGTCTTTGTTTCAGAGGTGCGTTTCTTGGATGCAGCAGAATGTTGGATCCTGTTTCCGCACCTATTCTGATAGTGTGTCTTTTTATTGGAGAGTTGAGTCCATTGATGTTGATAGATAATAGTGACCAATGAACGTTAGTTCCTTTTATATTGGAGTCGGTGGTCTTACTGTAGTCCATTTCTTGTTTTCTTTTTAATTTTTGTTGGGATATTATCTGTGTGCTATTTTTTCTTGGGTGAAGTTGTTTTCATTGGATTGGAGTTTTTCTTCTAGTATCTTCTGTAGGGCTGGATTGCTGTGTAGATAATTTAGTTTTGTCATTGAATGTTTTGTTTTCTCCATCTATGTTGATTGAAAGCTTTGCAGGGTATAGTAGTCTGGGTTGGCATCTGTGGTCTTTTAGAGTCTGCATGACACCTGCCCAGGCCCTTCTGGCTTTCATAGTTTCTGATGAGAAGTCCGGTGTGATTCTGATAGGTCTACCTTCATATGTTACTTGACCTTTTTCCCTTGTTGCTTTTTTTTTATTTTATTTTTTTCTTATTAGTTACATTTTATTAACTTTGTATCCCAACTGTATCCCGCTCCCTCATTCCCTCCCAATCCCACCCTCCCTCCCTCATCTCCACCCTGCCACTTTCCAAGTCCACTGATAGTGGAGGACCTCCTCCCCCTTCATCTGACCCTGTTTTATCAGGTATCTTCAGGACTGGCTGCAAAGTCCTCTTCTGTGGCCTAACGGGACTGCTCCTCCCTTGGGGGGTGGGGAGGTCAAAGAGCCAGCCATTGAGTTCCTGTTAGAAATAATCCTGTTCCCCTTACCATGGGAGACCAATTAGTCACTGAGCTACCATGGGATACATCTGAGCAGAGGTTCTAGGTTATATCCATACATGGTCCTTGGTTTAGTGTCAATCTCAGAAAACACCCTGTGTCCAGATATATTTGGTCCTTGTGGAGCTCCTATCCTTTCCACATCATACTAACTCCCCTTCTTTCATATGATTCCCTGTACTCTGCCAAAGGTTTGGTTATGAGTCTTAGTATCTGCCTTGAAACACTGCTAGGTAGAGTCTTTCAGATGCCTTCTGCGATAGACTCCTGTCATACGTTCAATGCACATCCCATCTGTCTTTCTAAATGAGGATTGATCATCTTACCCCATGTCTGCTCTCTTGTTACCTTTTTTAGGTGTATAGATCTCATTATGTTTATCATATCTTATAGGTCTATATAAGTGAGTATATACCATGTGTATCTTTCTCCTTCTGGGATATTTCACTCAGGATGATCTTTTCTAGATCCCACCATTTGCCTGCAAATTTCATGATTTCCTCCTTTGTGATTGCTGAGTAGTATTCCATTGTGTAAAAATACCACAATTTCTGTATCCATTCCTCCGTTGATGGACATCTGGGTCCCTTGCTGCTTTTAATATCTTTTCTTTGTTCTGTACATTCAGTGTTTTGACTATGATGTGACGTGATGTGTTTCTTTTCTGTTCTAGTCTATTTGGTGTTCTGTAGGCCTCTTGTATATTTATGGACATCTCTTTCTTTAAGTTGGGAAAATTTTCTTCTATAATTTTCTTGAAAATATTTTCTGGACCTTGGAACCTGGAGTCTTTTTTTTTCATCAACTCCTATTATTCTCAGATTTCGTCTTTTCATGGCGTCCTTGATTTCTTGGATATTTTGTGTTTGAGATTTTTTTCTGATTTTACTTTTTCTTTGAGAGAAGTATCAATTTCTGCGAATGTATCTTCAGCTCCAGAGATTCTCTCCTCCATCTCTTGAAGTCTGTTGGTGATGCTTACCCTTGTGGTTCCTGGTCTTTTCTCCAAGTTCTCCAGCTCCAGGGTTTTCTCAGTTTGTGTTTTCTTCATTGATTCTAATTCTGTTTTCATGCCTTGCACCATTTCCTTCATCTGTTTGAATGTGGATTCCTGTCTCTCTACGATGATCTCTATTTTTTTGTTCATTTCCTCTCTATATGCCACGAGTTGTCTCTCTCCTTGTGCCTCTATTCGTTTGGCTATATTTGCCTGTGTTTCTTTAAAAATTTTGTCCACTTCCTCTTTGTTTGCCTCCAAATGACTGGCCAAATCTTTGATAGACTTGTTCATTTCATTTTTAACTATCTGAATTTGCATGGCTATTGCTCTGAAACAATTGTTTGTTTCTTCTTTATGAGCCTCAAGTAATTGGGTAAGCATGACTTTAAAGTCATTTTCCTGTACTTCTGATGAATTGGAGTATCCATCCATTTTGTGGGTTGCTGGTGCAGTCATGATGTCCTGATTTATGTTGAATGTGTTCTTTCTCCTACCCCTGGCCATTGGCTTATCTGAAAACTTCCCTGTTTGTTTCTGGATTCTGCAGATCAGACTGGTATTGTCTCTTTCTGGCTTCTGGAGAGTTCTTCAGGAAGCTGAGAGAGGTCCTGTAGCCTCAGCGTGTGCGTTGGCGCACTACATGTTCCTGTGGGAGGAAAGTTTGTGGGCATAGAAGGGCAAATTCAGGCTCGTGCATGGTAGCAGGCACTGGTGATGGTTGCTGCACAATTTCTGGCACTAACTGCCTTAACTCCTCAGTTGGGCCTGTAGGGTAGGGGCTTCAATGTCTCAAGTGGCCCTCTGTTTCCCACAGTGGGTATGTGGGTGAGAGGGGTCTGATGCCTGGCTTCTATTTTAGAAGGACCCTGGATCTGGGGCTCTGAAGACACTCAAAGGCGTACTCACTCTTATTCAGGTCGCATCAGCAGCGATCAGGGCTCTCTGCTATCTGGTTTGTCCCTGCTTGGTCCACAGGAGAACTGACAGGCTCAGCCAACTCAGTGCTGCTGCCGCCGCCAGGTTAGAAAGTCCATCTGCAGCTGGAGACTGGGATGCCTGTCCAGATGCCTTCTGGGAGGTCCTGGGTGCCCTCCACTGTGCTCTCCAGGCCTGGGAGGCCCAGCGCCTGTTGAGTCTAGCTTGTATGGTGGGTTTGCTGGGCTTTGGTTGGTATATAGCGAATTATCTGTCTCTGAGGATTTGGGCGGGCCTTCAGTCTGTGGCTGGGTGACCCTGCGGAGCCAGTATGGTGGCAGCAGATCTGGGACCTCTCAAGCAGGTCACCTCGGCAGGGATCGGGGTATCCAGGCTCTCTCGCTCTCTGGTTTGGCCCTGCTTGGTCCACAGGAGGACTGACAGGCTCTGCCAGCTTAGTGCTGCTGCTGCAGCCAGGTTAGAAAGGCCGTCAGGTTAGAAAGTCCGGCTGCAGCTGGAGACTGGGATGCTGGTCCAGATGCTTTCTGGGAAGTCCTGGGGATCCTCTGCTGTGCTCTCCAAGCCTGGGAGGCCCAGCACCTGGTATGCCTGGCTTGTATGTCGGGTCTGCTGGGCTTTGGTGGGTAAATACTGTATTATCTGTCACTGAGGATTTGGGCGGGTCATTCAGTCAGTGGCTGAGCAACTCTGTGGAGCCAGTATGGTGGCCAGCAGACCTGGGACCCTGGGAGGATGGTTTTCGCAGGTCTGGGACTCCAAGACCAGTACAGCTTCCGCTAAGGGGCTAGGGGGCTCGTCTTAGCTGCTGCAGACCCCAGGCCGTGAGCACTGAGCTGAGAATCTCAGTGAGCTCGCTGTGCTGAGGAGGAGGGAGGTCCGAGAAAAGGGGGTGCTGAGGGATCAAAGGATCATTTCTCTCCTTCCCCTAACAAGTCCATGGTTGGCCCGAGACCAAAGTCCTCACCGCATGCGATGTCCCCTGTCATTTATAAAGCCTCTCCGTCATTTCTCTGGCTTCAGAAGTCCTTCCACTCAAGCACTCAGGCGTTCAGCTCTTCCACAGTTCAAAAACTGTGTGTGCTAGTCGCCATCTTGGCTCCGCCCCTGCCTGCTAAACAATTTTTTCTGTTTTAATTAATTAATTAATTAATTAATTAATTAATTAATTGTATTCCCCCATAAGCCCCTCCTCCCCTCCCGATCCCACCCTCTCTCCCTCTTCTTAGTGTATGCCCCTCCCCAAGTCCACTGATAGGGGAGGTCCTCCTCTCCTTCCTTCTGATCTTAGTCTATCAGATCATATCTGGAGTGGCTGCATTGTCATCTTCTGTGGCCTGGTAAGACTGCTCTCCCCTCAGGGGGAGGTGATCAAAGAGCAGGCCAATCAGATTGTGTCGGAGGCAGTCCCTCTTCCCATTACTATGTAACCACTTGGACACTGAATTGCCATGGGATACATCTGTGCAGGGGTTCTAGGCTATCTCCATGCCTGGTACTTGGTTGGAGTATGGGTCTCTGGGAAGAACCCTGTGTTCAAATCTTCTGGTTCTGTGTTCTCCTTGTGGGGTTCCTGTCCTCTCCATAACCTACTATTTCCCACTTCTTACATAAGAATAGAGAAATACTGAAAGAAATGCTCAACATCCTTAGTCATCACAGAAATGCAAATCAAAATGACTCTGAGATTCCATCTTATACCCATCAGAATGGCTAAGATCAAAAACTCAAGTGACAGGACATTCTGGCAAAGATGTGGAGAAAGAAGAACACTCCTCTATTGCTGGTAGGAGTGCAAACTTGTACAACCACCTTTGAAATCAATCTGGTGCTTCCTAAAAAAATTAGGAATAGTGTCACCTCAAGACCCAGCTATACCACTCTTAGTCATACACCTGAAAGATGTTCCACTATACAACAAAGACATTTGCTCAACTATGTTCATAGCAGCTTTATTCATAATAGCCAGAATCTGGAGACAACCTACATGCCCCTCAACCAAAGAATGGATACTGAAATTGTGGTACATTTACACAATGGAATACTACTTAGCTATTAAAAACAAGGAAATCATGAAAATTTCAGTCAAATGGATGGAACTACAAAAGATCATTATGAGTGAGGTAACCCAGAAACAGAAAGATACTCATGGTATATAGTCATTTATAAGCAAATATTAGCCATATAATATAGAATAAATATACTAAAATCTACAGACGTAAAGAAGCTAAACAACAAGGAGGATCCTGGCAGGGGGGATGCTTAATTCTCATTCAGAAGGCAAACAGGATAGACATTGGAAGCTGTGGAAGAGGGAACAGGATGGGAGCTTACCATAGATGTCTTCTGAAAGACTCCACCGAGCAGGGGGTCATAACAGATGCAGAGACCCACAGCCAAACTTTGGGCAGAGTGCAGGGTGTCTTATGGAAGAAAGGGGAAATAGAAGAACACAGAGGGACAGGAGCTCCACAAGTAGACCAACAAAGCCAAAAAAGCTGGGCCAAAGGAGGCCTGTAGAGACTAACACACCAACCAAGGACTATGCATGGAGAGGACCTAGCTAGACACCCCGCTCAATGTCTCCCTTAGGCATCTCAGTCTCCATTGGGTACTCTACTAAAAGGAACAGGGACAGTCTCTGAGATGAACTATTTTTCTATTTGATCACTTTCTCTTCATGAGACAACCTAGCCAGCCCACAGAGGAATAGGATCCAGGCAGTCCTGATAGGCTAGAGTCAGATAATAGGGGAGGAGTACTCCACCTTTCATTGTATTAGGGGAGGGAGGTGGGGAACAGGGGACAAAGAGGGAGAAAGAGTGGGACCAGGAGGAGATGGGGGAAATACAATTAGGATAGATACAATTGGGAATAAATTATAAAAAAATAAAAATTATTCACACACAGATATATATAAAGAAGAAGATACAATCTACAGTAGGACGTAGTGATGGCAGCACCCAGTGTGGCAGAGGAAGGCAGATCTCTGTGAATTCAAGGTTAGCCTGGTCTCCAAAGCAAGTCCAGGAGAGCCAAGGTTATACAGAGAAACTCTGTCTTGAAAAACAAATAAAACAAAGCAACAATAGCAAAGATGATACAATATAATACAGTAGCTGCTAGGGAAATATGAATGTGACAGATGCTGTGAACGAGTTTTAGCATAATGCCTTAGCAGGCAGACCAGCCACATCTGCTCATGGGGGAAACATAAGACTTTCTCAAACATGACAAAAAATTTAATGAACAACAAATTAAACCCTCCAAGAAAGTTGTTTCTTTGGAAATACAATTCAGGCAAAGGGGAGAATATTCAGGAAAAAGGAAACAATAAAAATAAATGAGTAAAGTAAAGTTTGTCCAAACCACTTAAACCCACTGAATATTTCACCATAAAGATCATATGGCTATAGAAACCTTGAGAATTTATTGTCTGGTCATTTGTGAAAAAGCTTGCTGATCCCTGGTAGATCTTCATTTTATTTGTTCATTCAATGGATATTTTAAAGTGTGTGCTTTGAGCTGGAAATCATGTCAGATGTTTAGTTTATGACAGTGAAAAAAATATCCTATGTAACATGAAAGGTATTTTTCACAATACAGTGTTTTAGAGTGTGAAAGAAATAGCCAGAGCCTGTGCTTGATAATGGTGCAAGCACTTAGAGTAAATGACCTAGAAAGGTTTTATCCAAAGCATAACTCATCAGGTAAGACCAGCCAGATGAGAACAAGCCAAGCATGGGATGTGAATCAGAGAGATAAGCTTTATCAGGGAAGAGAAAGAGGATGTACCCAGAGCTCTTTAATAGAAAGGTCCTTGGCTTGAGCGAGAACGTGACAGGCAGCCAATGTCACTGGCTGAAGTGGGCATTAGAGGGACAAGTGGAAAGTATAGTGTTGATTGATTTTGAAGCATAGATGATGATTAGCTCTTAATGAATCTTAGAGGTTGTGGAAAAGATTATCCATATTTAATAAGAGATGTGAATTTCAGGAAAGAGATGACAATAAAATAACTTCTGTATTACAAAATAAAGAAGGAAAACTCTAGAACTTGGTGGAGAATTGGTATGCCAAAGTTCTGGACAAGATATGATTGTACTGTATACCAATGGCTATGCTTTTCAAGCTTTACTGTGCTCATGTACAACCTGCTTAAACCCAGGCACTGATTCAGTTAACATGAGATGAACTCAAGGTGAGATTCTGCCGATTCATAGAGCATATGCATTGCCGAAGATCTAGAGGAATGACAAAGTGACTTTTTTAAAATTTTTTTTAACTTTTATTAATTACACTTTATTCATTTTGTATCCCCCCCATAAGCCCCCCCCCCCCCCCCCCCCGCTCCTCCCACCCCCCCCCCTGTTGAGAACTTACACACTAAGATCAGAAAGAAGGAGAGGAGGACCTCTCCTTCTTTCTGATCTTAGTCTATCAGTTCTCATCAGAAGTGACTTTTTAATGAGCCATTTTGTTGATGGATTAATTAACTATTAATTAATGGTGCTGAGGATCAAACCCAGGACCTTATGAGGACCTGGTGTGTGCTTTTCTACTGGGTTACATCTCCTGCCTTAAATATCATTTATTTAATCTGTCTCACCAATGCTTTTCCACTGTTCAAAATATTAGTTTCAACACAGAATCACTTGAAAGAGAAAAGCTAGCTCAGAGACTCTGGACCGTTGTAAATGAATCATCACTGAAGGAGTATGCCTTTTATAGAGCTGCTGATATGGGGTATAGCATAGGTTTTCTAAAAGCTAGAATTTGTAGGAAACATATGACAAGCAATAATGAGGAAGTGCCTAGGATGGGTGATGAAACACATTAATTTCCTAGTAAGATTTTATTGAGTGAATCAAAATGAAGAAGCAATAGTTTCTATCTTAAAAGAGAAACAGAGTGTTTCTGAATATATAGACATGAAATTTTAATATATTGTACAGGGCATTACCATAGCTCTATGCCAGAACATTGTAGATTTGATAAAGGGGGATGCTCACTCCTGTAGATGTGAGAGAGAATCATACGAGTGGGTTTAAAGGATGAGTAGGAATTAAAAAACAAGGGAAACAGAAGTGACCAGTGGGAGGAGGTGGCCCAGAGTTTAGAGAGGGCTTGATGGGAAACACTTGCCACTTTTTCAATATAGAGATTTATAGAACAGGTTGGCAGAATGTAACTTGCAGAATTCAGAATTGTGAGTAATGTGCACAGTATAGTTAATTCTAGTCAGTACGAACTACTGAGATTTAGAAAGCTGTTAGTGTGGGTTTGAACATAGCATAGACATGACAGAAAGAAACAGACTCTAATGTGAGCTATGGATGAGGATATTTGAACCCAAAGAAAGAGTATGACCAGTTGAAGTAACTTGCCAAAGATCCCAGGTTCACAGTGGAATAAAAGGAATTCCAGCCTGGCTTCTTCTCCTGCACCATTACTAAACATTCAGCTTATTTGAGGAGACAAAAACCAATACACATAAGATAATTAAGGAGAGATACAAAGCCAACCGTACAGCCATAAGCTAGATCACTGTGTAGTTTCAAAATGAAAATCACTTTATTGTTTTTCTTTTGATTATAAAAGCAATGCTTCCTCTCTGTAAAACAATTCACACATTACACAACTGTATTGTGCCAGAGAGAATGTTCCCTGCAATCTTATTGCTTCAAAAGCCAGAAACAGCCACTTACAGCAGCAGCCCTTGTGTTTAGGCAAATGTGTGTACCTTCTCACAGAATAAAATGAGCATGCATTAGAAAAAATTGAAATATGATACATTTAATACTATATAAATTATTTTTCAGGTAAAGCTTCGCTTACCTTTTTTGTGTGTTTGGTTTCTTCAAGCAAGTTATTCAGCCCAGGCTAATCATGACCTGCTTTCTGCCTCAGTCTCCCATGTGCTAGAATTAAAAGTGCGTGCTGCCATAGATGGGTTTATGTAACTCCTGAACATTTAAATGGGTGCAGTCAGCTTTTCTAGACTGATAAGTATATTAGTCATTTTTCTTGTTGCTGCAACAATACTCTGACAAAAGCAACTTAATGGATATAGAGTTTATTCAGTCTCACAAGCCAAGGTCGATAGATCATCTTGGTGGGAAACTCTGGGACAGCTGCTCACATTGCAACCACCCCAAGGAGGCAGAGAGACGATTGCCTCTGCTCAAGTCAATGTCTTCTTTTTATTCAGTTCAGGACCCCAGCCCATGAAATGGTGCTGCCCTTGGCTCAAATTGTTCTTCCCACCTTAATTAACCTAATCCGGATAATCCCTCATAGGCACACCCAGAGGCCAGACTAATTGTAGAGACTCCCTCTAGATCCTGTCAAATTGACAGTCAACAATCACAACAGGTAATTGATCCTATCTAGCTCCTGGCAGTTAGAGAACCATCACTCAAGTGTAGTGTCATGGGTTGAACTGTTTCTTTGAGAATCCTTCCCTCTAATCATTCTTGCCAAAACTGTCATAGATGTGTCAGAAGACAAGTTGGTCCCACTGAACAGCACATGGCTTCATCATTCTTAAAACATTTATAGGAGCAAACAAGATATTAAGATGCAATTATCTGTACCCACTTGATGTGTACTGATAAATGCATAACTCTCAAAATATAGAACACTTCTATTATCCTCAAGAACCCTTGCTTACTCTTGCATGTGATATTTTATTTTATTCCCAGCCCCAGGCAACCACGGATCTATTTTCATTACTTGTAATATTGCCTTTGTGAGACTGTCATATAAATAGAATCATGAAGTATGGAGTCTTTTGTGTCTGGCCTCTTCACTTACTGTAATGCTTCGGAGCTTCATTCATGTTGATGCATGTGTCTGTAGCTTGTTGCTTTCTATTTCTGAGACAGTATTTGGTTGCATAAATACACCACTGTTTGTTTATCCATTCATCAGCTGACCACTTTGGAGCTTCTAGTTTATTTTGCTCTTATGAATAAAGCTTCAATGAAAATTTGCATACAGATCTTTTTATGAGAATATTTTACATTTCCCTTATAGAATATCTAGAGGTGGATTTGCTGGGTTGTATGGTAAGTGTGTGCTTATTTTGTAAGAAATTGCAATACTATATTCTAGTGTGGCTGCATGATTTACATTCTAGATCTTCAAAGGCTTTTGGTAATGTCCATGTTAGATTTGTGCTCTTTTAGTGAGTTTTGCATTTTCTCATGGTTCAGAAGCAGAGCATACACATTTTTTTGTATATATTAGGGGTTTTTTTCTTCTTTTTTTTTTTCTTAATTACAGTTTATTCACTTTGTATCCCCCATAAGCCCCTCCTTCCTCCCCTCCTGGTCCCACCTTTCCTCTCCCTTCTTCACGCATGCCCCGCCCAAGTCCACTGATAGGGGAGGTCCTCCTCTCCTTCCTTCTGATCTTAGTCTATCAGATCACATCAGGAATGCCTGCATTGTCATCTTCTGTGGCCTGGTAAGGCTGCTCTCCCTGAAGGGGGAGCTGATCAAAGAACAGGCCAATCAGATTATGTCAGAGGCAGTCCCTCTTCCCATTACTATGTAACCCACTTGGACACTAGACTGCCATGGACTACATCTGTGCAGGGGTTCTAGGTTATCTCCATGCACGGTACTTGGTTGGAGTATGAGTCTCTGGGAAGACCCCTGTGTTCAAATTTTCTGGTTCTGTTGTTCTCCTTGTGGGGTTCCTGTCCTCTCCAGATCTTACTATTTCCCACTTCTTACATAAGATTCCCTGCACTTTGCCCAATAGTTGGCCATCAGGCTCAGTGTCTGCTTTGATAGTCTGCAGGGCAGAGCCTTTCAGAGGCCCTCTGTGGCAGGTTCCTAGGTTGTTTCCTGTTTTCTTCTTCTTCTGATGTCTATCCTCTTTGCCTTTCAGGATGGGGACTGAGTGTTTTAGTCAGGGTCCTCTCTCTTAATTAGTTTCTTTAGATGTACAGATTTTAGTAGGTTTATTCTATGTTACATGTCTATATGAGTGAGTATATACCGTGTGTGATTTTCTGCTTCTGGGACAGCTCACTCAGGATGATCCTTTCCAGGTCCCACCA
This sequence comes from Psammomys obesus, assembly GCF_907164565.1. Taxonomy (NCBI): domain Eukaryota; kingdom Metazoa; phylum Chordata; class Mammalia; order Rodentia; family Muridae; genus Psammomys; species Psammomys obesus. The sequence goes on along the minus strand of NW_026590598.1, from coordinate 222,609 downwards.
TTTACCTGCAAATTTCATGATTTCCTCATTTTTCATTGCACAATGAAAAATGAGGAAATCATGAAATTTCAAGGAAATGTGATAACATTTCAAGGAAATGTGGTAACAAATGATAGCAAGAATGAGGGGAGAGGACCCTTATTTTCATTACACACTACTCCGTTGTGTAGATGTACCACAATTTCTCCATCCATTCTTCAGTGGAGGGGCATCTGGGCTATTTCCAGCTTCTGGCTATTACAAATAAAGCTGCTACAAACATGGTTGAGCAAACGTCTTTATTATGTACTTGAGCCCCTTTTGGATATATGCCTAGGAGTGGTATGGCTGGATCTTGAGGAAGCGTTTTTTCCTAGTTGTTTTAGAAAGCACCAGATTGCTTTCCAGCGTGGTTGTACAAGTTTACATTCCCACCAGCAGTGGAGGAGGGTTCCCCTTTCTCTACAACCTCTCCAGCATGTGTTGTCCCTTGAGTTTTTCATCTTGGCCATTCTGATGGGTGTAAGGTGAAATCTCAGGGTCGTTTTGATTTGCATTTCCCTAATGGCTAATGAGGTTGAACATTTCTTTAAGTGTTTCTCTGCCACTCGATATTCCTCTACAGAGAGTTCTCTGTTTAGCTCTGTTCCCCATTTTTTAATTGGATTACTTGGTTTGCTGTTTTGTTCTTTGTAGGAAAACTCCTTTATTTATTTATTTTTTTTTTTTAAATTAAGTGTAAATTTTTTCTTAGATTTATCCATTGTGCGCCCTGAGTTGAGCATATGTGGACTCAACACTGTCACATAACTCTTGGATGCTATGTCATGATTTATTTTTTCCTTCAACTTTACTTAGTGGGAACTTGGTAGTGTGTGTGTCCTTCCTTGCCTGTGCTGTATCTTGAAGTGTTTCATTTTTTCCGGAACTGCTAGAGGGAAACAGAGTAAACACTTCATGATAGAATCTCAGGCCAAAACTTTCTGAACAGAACTCCTTTTCTGAAAAGGACCCTAGAAATTGACAAATGGGATTATATAAAAAACAACAACAAAGAGAAAAACTGCACAGCAAAGGGAACTGTTATCAGAGTGAATAGATTATAGAATGGTAGAAATCTTTGCCAGCCAACTTTTATGCTACACAGGTAGTATCTACAGTATATAAAGAGCTACAAAATTACACAAGAAATAAACAAATATTCTCATAAGTTGACTAATGAACTGAAAGACAATTCCCCGGCCAGTAAACATTTTTAAAAATATTCAATACCCTTGGCCAGCATGGAAATGTGAATTAAAAGTGCTTTAAGATTCGATCTCATTTCACTCAGAGCATCAAGGAAATGTGATAACAAATGATAGCAGGAATGAGGGGAGAGGACCCTTGCTCCTCACTGCTAGGAATGTGAACTAATGCAGTTCCAGTGGGAACCAGTATGAGAGATCCTAAAATAAAAAATAGATAGAGAGATAGCTAGCTAGCTAGCTAGCTAGATAGATAGATAGATAGATAGATAGATAGATAGATAGATAGGCAAATAAATAAGCAAACCAACAAGTATGGAAGAGTCTAAAATAAATAAATGAATAAACAAAAACAAATCAGTATGGCAGATTATAAATTAAATAAATGAATAAATGCATAAGTACATAAATAAACCATTATAGGAGGTTCTATAACAAACAAACAAACACACCAGCATGGAAGCTTTTAAGGTAGATAGACAGACAGACACTCAGATGGATAGATGAATATGTAGTTTGGTAGGTAGGTAGATAGATAGATAGATAGATAGATAGATAGATAGATAGATAGATAG
>NW_026590598.1:44758-220798 GCF_907164565.1 Psammomys obesus | reverse complement strand
TAGATAGATAGATAGATAGATAGATAGATAGATAGATAGATAGATAGATAGATAAACCAGTATGGGAGAGCCTATGAATGAATGAATGAATGAATAAATAAATAAATAAATAAATAAATAAATAAATAAATAAATACCACATAACCAAGTGACACCACGCCTGGATATGTACTCAATGACCCTAAGTCCTATCATAGAAATAGGTAGACATCTATGTTTACTGCTGCATTATTCAAGTTAGGTAGGAAATGGTCTAGATGGCCATCAGTAGATGAGTCAACAGAATTCAGAGTATTCAGATAGCTTAGTCAAGAAGGTGTTTGCTGTACCAGCCTGAGGACCTGAGAGGATCCCCAGAACTCATGTAAAATGCCAGGTAGGGCAGCACACATTTCAACAGAACCAGTGAGTCAGGGGCAGGAGGATCCTTGATGGCTATCTTTATGTTCACACAGACACTGGCTTCAAACATAAGGCCGAGAATGACCTAGTAACACACCCACCAATGTTGACATGTGGCGTTCACATGCATACATGTGTGTGCACATACAAAGATAAAGAAATAAGTGAATAACAGGATATGTGGTAAAAATGGAATTTTATTTAGCCATAAAGAAAAATGAAATCATGATAATTTTAAGAAAATAAATGGAGCTGGAAATTCATATGAAATGACTTCAGCTCAGAAAGAACTAGAATATTTTTTCTCATAAGATTCTATATTTTGGTTAAAATATACATTCTACATATGCATATATAATTTATGTGTATAATAATATAATACACACATGCAGAGGTGGTTGTCAGTCGTGAAACAGGAAGGGAACAAAACAGAACTCTAGGGGAGGGAGAAGTTTGACAGAAAGACTTTAGTGATTGCACCTTTGGTTCTGTCAGTCTTTTCATTCCAGTGAGCTCTTGGTTTCCTCAGATTTGAAGTCACAGAGGCTAAAGCCCTGGTGTGCCTGTTGCCTGAGACTATTGTCCTGGTAATTGTGCTGTTGCCAGGTTTTCTCATTTTCCTCTCTAGCAACATGGGACAATATTTTTATTTCTCTTTTGTTGAAGGTTTGTCATGAATCTTCTATATGTCACAGTTATCCTCTTTACTCCCATTTCTGTTTCTGACAGTTTTGGCCTCTAAAAAGGCAGTCAGGTTATGCTGGGACTGGCTTTAAAAAAAACCCATAACTTTCACCAAGTGCTCAGTTCCCTGTGCAAATGGCCTTGGTTGAGATAGTCTCTCATTTCTCCTCTGTCGGAATGAGTTACTGTCCTATAGTATATCTGGGAGCATAATGAGCTTACCTACCCCCTTCTCAGGGGTAGCTTAATGAACATGACGCTGAGTGACATCTGCAATTTAAGACTAAATTGCCACTGAGAGTCGACACCCAGTCTTAGTGGCACTCACATGCTAGCATTTCCCCACATGAATCCTCCAATTAGACAGTACTTTAAGAATCTTGGCCACAGATATTAGCATTTTGTTCTCAGATGCTAACGCTTTGCTTCTCAGATGTTGTCTTTTTTCTAAGCAAGTCTTTCTTGCATTTGGCTTTGTTTATGAGTTGTAATAGGCAAATGGCTGAGAAAGTAGCTCATGGGTGGAGTGGCTTCTTAGCATGTGTGAGTTCTTTGATTCAATCTCTGGAACCCCATTCTAAAAAATAAAGGACTTGTAATCAATTTTCTGAAATCACTGCTGGCTAAATGTCCAATTCAAGCTTACTCAAGATAATAGGTTCTTCTTCATCTTGTTTTCCATCCAAGGCTATTATGCTTTGAAACATATACTGAGCCCATTTGTTTTCCAGTAAAAATGGGCAGAGGAATGAAAATAACAGAAGGCATATTATTTCAAGAAGTCCCTTCCAGTGACATGATAAACGAACACACTGTCACCATCATCACTGAAGCCCCTGTTCCACCTGATGCCATCTATAGTACTCTGCTCATGGCAATATTGGTTGTTAAGGATAGAGTTCACATGGGACCTTAGCTCTGGTACTTCCATACAGATGGCAGGTTATAAAAAGAGTTTCCCTTCTAATTTTCTCTTGAGACTTTCCTATCAGGTGCAGTGGCAGCAGTTGACAGCAGAAGTCATTGATCTCTTATGGTATTGGACATTATGAAACATGGAATTTGGGGTTAAGTGAATAAACGTTCCTTCTTCCCTTTCCTCCATTTTTCCTTTCTTTCCGTGGGCTCCCCTGCTACCTCTGTCCTCTCTCCCTCCCTTCCTACTTTCTTACTCAGTCTCTAGAAATGAGCAAGACTATAAAGCTGGTCTCTGAGGCTATAAAGTAGTCAGATTGCCTCCATTTTCAACCCCCGCCTCCGCATGAACAGAGAATGACACTTTAAGTTACCTCTGCAATGACGCGATAGATCATAAAGTCCAATCTTCCAAAAGAAGCTTGTTCAGCTTAGGGTTAATAGCCATGCATTTACTAAGAACAGGGCCACAAAGTTCTAAATCCTTACATCTTACAACTTAGAAACACCAGCATGAAGAGCACCCCAGTTGACTCAGGAAATACATTTTTCTGAGACCAGTGGCTTGTGAAATTTATTCTGCAATTGGCTGATCTCTAGAACAGTTGTTTGTCATAATCAGATTTGGAGCCCATAGATCTCCTTTCAAGCAATAACTTCCATAACCCTGGCTCCATCCTTGTTTCTGGTCTGGGTCGCACAGATCTCCACAGTGAATGAAAATGCATCTCTTATCAACTAGCAGCAGTACTTGTTTTGTTTAACAGTGCTAGAAATTAGTTTTTCAGGCACTGATCTTGACAGGTCAGCTGTCAAAAGTGGGTGTCTATGGCCATCAATTCATTGATCCCACAAACAAAATCCTGTCTACAAAATACAGCTGATGTACTTAGGCACAAATGAAATGGTCTAGAGCTGTGTGACTAAGTGTCAGGGCTTCTTCAAGTAAAAGGCTTCTCTGACTTCCCGTTTATCATGTCTATCAGCCTCATTTGGCTCTTACTGACTGAGACATTTCCCTTGCATTCTGATCAGGGAGCACCATGTACCATTAAGGTGAAAGTGCGGCACGGTTCCCTCCTATGCTGACTGGCTGCAAGCTTGGGAATTGTTTGAAATCCCATTGGATTCTCTCATTGGAACTATCTTGATCTGCCCTGGTCTTGTGGACAGGGACTTTTGATACATTGCCTCTCTCGGAAAGCCCCGACTCTGGTCTTAAGTTTTGGACGAGAACACATAGCTTTGTGCAAATAGTCTCAGCCGCGGGCACTGGCTGTGGCCTCATCTGAGAGAATAATAAGCTTTCTTGCCCAACATGAAGAATCCTGAATCCTGGAACATGGTTTCACTTTGATGTGTTTGAAAGACAGAAGTTGTGTTTCACTTTGAAGTAGTTCTTCTTTCTTTGCAGGCTATAGAATGCCTAAAGGCCAAAGAGAGAGGGTTGGCATTAAAAGGAAACAAAAAAACCTTTAAGTCCCAAGCACTTTCAGAACCAAAGATAAGGATGATAACAGGCTTAGAAGGCTTTTTATTTTCATTTTTTGTATGATGACCACTTTGATTTAAATGTTCTTCCATTAGATTTGACTAAATATTAACAAAAATGTTTGATGTCATCCTGTTTTCTTAATAGAGAAAGATTTTCTGTCTTCATGAATCTGGGCCTAACCTGCGGGTACTTTTCTGTCTCTAGACCCATCAAGGTTATGGGGCCCTACTCTAGCTTGGAGTCTTAGCACATAAGACAGAGCTCAAGCATGCCTCCTCTAAGAGATGAGAGACCCCTCCCCATAGTTCTTTGCAGTGAGAACATGAATTTATTTGGTTACTTGTCTTAGAATGGCCTAACTTAATGACAGATAATATTCTAGATGTACCTTTGACTTTCCATTCCCAGTCAGTCATAAGAGAACATATTATGGAATTTTGTTTAGTCATTACATTAGTTATTGTTTATCTAAAAATTCCCTTTCTTTCCTGTTAAAGTAATGAAAATCCTATTAAATGAAGATGAGCATAAAGCAGGTAATAATGGCTGTTTGCTGTTACTCTGCCTGTACGCAATACATATCACACACATCTTAACAATCTTTGTTCCATTTGTATCAACACTACTTCAGGTTATATAGTACAAATTGTTTATAACCTATTTGTGATTCTTAATTAAGCTGTTTTATGATAGGTTATTTCAAAATTATTTTATTCCATTTAACAGCCTCTTAACTTGGCAGGCAGGAAATAGAAATACACTCTACTTTATAAATAAGAAAATGGAATCTGGATGAATATATTGAACAAATATTTATTGAGGTCATTTTGTGTCTCAAGTACTCTGAGGTCATCCAGCTAAATGGTGAGAACAGCTACAATACATGGCTCATTCATAAAACCTGCTAATCCCAACTTCAAGCCCGCATCTTCTTTAACTCTGCAGCTGTTACAGCAGTTGGTCATAGAGAGGAGATCACAGTGGTGTCTGAGACAAGGTTGGATCCAAATGTTAGGCATGATCAAGGCCAGCTGCAGTGTATGGTCCCAGAGAATAGAGCAGGAAATCAGACCCCACAACTACCCCAGAGACTGATTCTGAGTATATGGCTCTAGAGACCATGTGTAGTATAGCTTTGCGTAAATCCTAGAGGCTATAAGAAACATTAATTAGCTATGATGAATGTGACATACTAATGTATGAAAATAATGCATGGTATGTTTGTATCACAGTATCAGGGGAGATGGGTGTTGGGAATGATCAGTGAAACCTCTACCACTTTTCTGTTATTCTAAAACTACTGTAGAGTGAAAGTATTTTTTTTAATGAGTCATAATTTATCAGACCAGAAAGAGAGTAATAACATCCCGGGCAGAAAAAATTGAACATAAGGTTTAGGAGGGCACATGATAAGCATGGGAATGAGTAAGATTTCTGGGTTAGGGAATACATGGCTATGAAAACTGGCTGAACTAAAAGTCTGAGTGGATCTTTGGTTGGAAAAGCTGTTCTTTTGGATCAGACTAAATAAATATTTGGAATTAGTTTGTGAGGAAATGAGAATTTATTGAAAATAATAATTTACATACTTCATACTTTGTGTTTTGACTTATTTGTTTTGAAAAAGATGTATTTTATGCATATAAATATTTTGCCTGCATGAATGTCTATGCATCACATGCATGCTTGGCGCCCAGGAAAGCTGAAAGAGGACATTGGATCACCTGGAACTGGAGTTAAGGATGGTTGTGACTGCCATGTGAGTTCTGGAAACCTGGGTTGCTTGCAAAACCAGTAAGTGCTCTTAACCGCTGAGCCATCTTTCCAGGCATTGTTAGCTTATGTTGAAGGTATATTCCAGCACACAGAGGATGGAGTAGAAAATTGTTAGGAGTGAGAGTGGTGAGGAAACTGTTGCAATGGTCAGGGACAGAGTAGTGTGGCCGAGAGCTTAGTAGTGGGTAGCAACAAAGCATGCATGGAGAAGCACTGAAAGGCAGAGCTCTTGTTGCAAGTGAACTAAAACCTAAGCAGGCAAGGGGTTTATTCCAGGTTCCCTTTTGCCTTTGTTCTCAGTTCTCATGCCCAAGTATAATCTCAATACAAATCAGCCTGGATGATGAAGGCTAGGAAGAGCACTGTCCCAGGTGCTCGCTCAAGCCACTGTATCAAAGCGTTAAGATTTCCCCTTCCCTGTGCCATGGATGCTTGGCAGCAGCTGTGGAAATCCAACCACAACATAGGATGGGATTTCCAGTTGGTACATCATTTATGTCAATCTTGCCTTCATCATAACTCTGAGTTACTGTAGCTATGGACACCTCCAAATACCACCCACACCCAGAAGTATGGCTCAGGGATCAGCAGCTCTAGAATGAGCTAAACAATTACGAGGAGGCAGATGCAAACAGCCAAATGCACATCTATACCTGGCCTTTAGATCCATTTCTGTAGCACACAAAGGAAGCAGGAAACCTTGACTGAGTGTTTCCTTTTGTCTTTGATAACCATTTTATTTTTTAAAGATTGTATTCATTTTTATTTGATGTACTTGTCTACATGGGTGTAAGTGTTCTACGTGTTCTCAATACTTGTGAGGCCCTGATGAGGACATCGAATCTCCTGGAACTATAGTTATAGGCAGTTGTGAACAGCCTTGTGGGTTCTGGGAACTGAACCTAGGTCCTCCTCAAGAACAGCCAGTGCTCTTAACTGCTGAGCCATGTCCTCAGCCCTGGCCTTCATTTTTAATAAGCTTCATGAATCCACTGAGTCTGGAAGTTATTTCTTGGAACCACAGTGGGGAATGGCCACATTATTTCTTTCTCTTTGTTTCAGTTTTCAGAAAATGGTACCATTAATGTCCTTGATGGCTTTGATTAGAAAGTTGGGGAATCTCAAATTGCTCTTCACTCCAGTGTGCTATCAATTAATTAGTGGTGGTATGGTGCTCTGTAGAATATATGATCATGTTCTAAATTAAATTATTTATTCTCTACTGGAAAACATCCTGTTACTTAAGATGGCATGGCTATTGTAGATGGTGGGTCCAAAGCGACAATAAGAAACACCAGGCTTCTTTTAGGCTGGATGTGGGATTCTATAATCTCATTTAGACGATTTTGTTTTAGCTCTTAGAGCTATATTATCTCTCTGGTGAAATGTTTCTTCAACGTCTAGAACTGTGGCTTCTTAGGGCTGAGAGTTAGACCTCCAGGGAATGCTGGGAGAGAGGACATATCCTAAGTTTAGCTTTGACAGCTCCTTTAGGGCCTCAGTGGCACATGTCCTGAGGAATACATCTGGAGTTAATCAGGTATCTTGTGCTTCTTCCCTAATGAAGAGTATGCACTGCCTAGAGCTGTTTGATCCATTAACCCCTTGCTATATGGTAGTCAGTGGAACAACAGCAGCACCTGGGAGCTTGTTAGACATGAATAATCTCATCAGCATGTGTGTGTGACTTGCACATATCTGTAGTTTGAGAGCTACCAATTTAATTTATAGCGGTGGCTCACAATCCTGCCTGATTGATAGAATCACCAAGAGAACTAATGTATCCATATTTTGTCCACTACCAGCCAATTAAATCAGAATCTCCATAGATGGAGGACGGTGTCAGCATGTTCAAAAAAGTACTCCCCCCCACACACACTGAAAAGGAGCCTAATATGTAGTTAGGCTAGTGGCTCAAGATATATTACTATTCCCCATGACCAGACATCAAGATTCTGATTTAGTTGGCTCAAAAAGGCTCTATTATCTATATATGTTGTATGTTTTATCTCTGCAATTAATACTTGGGAATCATTTGACAACACAAGGGTTTGGTCATTGTTACTGAGACCTGGCAGCCCTGCCAGAAGGAAAAGTGACTCTTGAACACCCGTGTCTTCTCTGTTGTTCCAAAGCCAGAGTTCTCTTCATATCTTTAGAAAATACATCAGACTATTGGATACAGCTTAAAGCCTCATAAAGATATTAGCAGATACCAAGCACATGTATTTGGCTAATAGCTTCTAACTACACATCACTAAAAGTTATAGCTCTTGTACTACAGCAAAAATAGGCAGAAAGCATTTAGCCCTGGATATCATAGGCCCGAGGATGCTTGATAAGCTGTATCCTTGTGTCTTTTTTAATTGAATTATTATTCTTCCTCAATTTAACCCATTGTGGTACCACCAGAGGGAAAGTTAAAGACATATTTGGGGAAGAGGGAACATTGTGGGAGACATGGTTACATCACTTTCATGGAGGACAGAATAAAGCGAGGCATAAACATTCATTCCAGAGGCAAAATCTTACAAGTTTATTTTATTTTAGGGATTTTGGAACTCTAGGGCTCTAGGTGAGATGATGGAGGAAGTGAAACATTTTGCCTGATGTTATCTCTCTCTCCTCTTTATGGTTTTGAGATGCCCTTGGGTCTTTAAGAACCCAGGCTGCTGTTGTCTCCCTGCCTGATTTAAGATTCTAGCTTAGAAGATGCCCCTAAGGTATATAACAGACTCTTTTCTTCCTCCACAGCTGGCGACATGGGACTCGGAGAAAGGCTTGAATGGCAGTCTGCAGGAAAGGCCCATGGGCAGCCGCCTCCAAGGACTGACTCTCAAAGTGGTGACTGTCTTGGTAGGATCATGGGGATGTCCTGGGAACTTCATGTTACAGTTCTCTGAGTCAGAGGCTACTTTCTGGTTAAGGCGGGGTTGAGGGGAAATTTTGAGGTCTCTCTGGTTAATACAGTGTCTCTGGTTAATACAGTGTTGAGGAGGGGGGTATTAAGATCTCTCTGGTTAGTGCAGGGCAGAGGAGAGGACAGTGAGGTCTCTCTGTGTAATGCGGGATTGAGGGGGGATGGTAACACTTCCTAATTAAGGCAGGGTTGAGGAGCAACTGAGTTCCCAGCAATCCTCTCATTCGAATAATAATGATGTGAGTAACCCAAGGAGAATGAGATGAAGGAGTCTCCCGAGGGCTTTTGGGATCTCCAGGGTATACTGTAGATCCCACGTCACTGCTCATCTCACTGCTGCTGGGCTCCTAATGGATTTTAGCAATGCTGCCTGGATCTTGACCTACTACTGCTCTTTAGGAGAACAGTGTGGATATCTAGACTCCCCAGAATGAATCTTGGGTAGGGGGACATTCTCCAGTACTGCTGAGGACAAAAGTGATAATAAATGTGCAATGAATAAATGTTCATTAGTTATACTATTTCAACATATTTTTCCTAGAATCATAGACTTTTACAATTGTGATATTCAGATTCCTTTTTAGTTTATTCATTTTTCCTTTTAGAAAAGCTTAAAATTTTCTCATGCTGGGGTATGCCAAATATAAGTCAACTCTTTCCTCCCTTCCAAGAAACTCACAAACCTTTACCTGTAACATTTCTGCATTCTCTATATGTATACCATGAATGAGCCTTACATCCTGATTTGTTTTGTTTTTTTAAGTAAAGTATTTTCATTAGATGTATTTCCTGGGGCTCTTTGCCCTTAGCACCTTCATGTTCAATTTCACACAAGAAAAAAATGATGGCGATGGATGGCTGAAATGTTCTCTAGATGGTCACCTACCTCCAGGACATATAGCATAGAGTCTGTAGGTATGAATTCAGCATGGTCGTGGACTCACAATCTAGGGATTTAATCCTTTGACTTATGGTGTAACTCTGGCTAGTCAAAGGACATTTATTTTCTAGTACAACCTGATAGATGAAATGCTTTCTTCTCTCCATCTAATATCACATAGCTTATGGCCATGCATTATTCTACAGAAAAAGTGTTAGGAGTCTATGTGGCTCCCCTAGAAAAAATTGTCTATCCTAAGGGCAGAGTATTATGTCAGTATGGATTCTATAGGAAAGAAAAAAAATATACCATTTAATTGTGGGTTCTGGGTGTTAGGACAGAGGCTAGAGATATACACAGGACAATTAAATCCGCACTGCCCCATGCTGACCTGCTGGCTGGAGCATTGCTCCTGTGCACTGTACCTTGACAGTCCATAAAGTGCTTTTAGAAAAGGGCAGAGGAGTTCAGCCTTTGGATAGGAACTAGGTAAATATCAACATTCCACTATTGTTGTTGCTGTTAATAACATTATGATCTACACTGGGGATAGAACCTAGAGCCTTATAGATGCTAAATATTTGCTTTAACACTGAGCTATGCCCCAAGCCCTAATACTAACACTATAATGTTACAATTCATCAGATTGGTCTCTGTACCAGTATCCTGGAAATAAATGTCAGTTAACCTGTTGGGTTGAAGAACATTCATTCTATTTTCTGCAGGAAGAGCCTTTTGTGATGGTGGCTGAGAACATCCTTGGACAGCCCAAGCGTTACAAAGGGTTCTCCATAGATGTGTTGGATGCTCTGGCTAAGGCTCTGGGATTCAAATATGAGATCTACCAGGCCCCTGATGGCAGGTATGGCCACCAGCTCCACAACACCTCCTGGAACGGGATGATTGGGGAGCTCATTAGCAAGGTAAGTTTCAGGATCAGGGCCACAAAGAAAGGCATTTCAGTATTTCTCTAAGAGATACCTAAATTTGGCTCATTATATAGTTCAGTCCTTGGGACTGTACTGGGCACCCTTTCCCTCTCCATCCTCCATACTGTGCCTGATTCTGTTCTTTTATTTTCTCAGACCATCACAACCCCGATGTTTTCCTTCTTGTCCGTTACTCATCGCTTTGGAGCATACCCACTCTAATAAACCTTCTCTGTGATTCACCCTTCAATAAAACACTTTCATATTTGGATTGAACTGGGAAACTCCTTCAGCAACTCAAGGAGTTCTGTTGGTGCTCACTCTTCAGTGTCTCACAGACTACAAGTGTAATGTGTACTCATACAAATTGGAGTGTGTAAAATGTGAGTGGACATATTCATGTGTTGGCCATGTTGTGTCTTGAAGGTGTGGCATCCCCACATTTTTTTTACATTTCACACTGTTACTCTTCCTCCTATCTGAAGACAACATCCTCACTGAAACTTACAGCATGGAGATGAGTCATCATCTCACACTCTTGTTCCTGTTTTATCATGGCCTCTAGGTCATTTGCCCACAGTTGCCTACAGTGGTCACTCTCTCTAATATTGACCAACATTGGCAACTCTTGATCTTGCTGTGGATTCACCGTGCCTTGTTTCATTCACCTCCAGTCACGCTTAGTGTAACAATTCCTATGTATTTTATTAGCATATTGCTGGCCACCCTCTACGCTTCTTTCATGACCACAACCTGTTGTCCTTCTGGTTACTTTTTTTGGGAGGTGGGTGGAAGTTTTTCTTTTGAAACACAGAATCCTGCTTTCTAAGCCTATGTAGGGAGACACTAGGCCTTTTACTTGGCCATGTTTCTTTCTTTCTTTTTTTTTTTCTTTCTATTATTATTTCGTTTTTGGTAAAAGAAACTTTATTGTAGTAGAATATGGGTACCATAAAAATTATCCAGCTTAAATCTTAGATTCAATGATATTTAGTAATTGTATAGAGTTTGTACAAGTACTATTCTACTCTATTGTCAGAGCACTTCCATTATCCCACTGTGGTCACTCATACAGAGTTATAGTTCATTCCATTCTTACTCTTATGCCTTAGTTGTCTTGCTTCCTCTATAGCAGTGGTTCTTAAGCTTCCTGATGCTGCAACCCTTTAATATAGTTCCTCATATTGTGGTCACCCCAACCATAAAACTATTTTGTTGCTACTTCATAACTGTGATTTTGCCATTGTTATGAATCACAATGTAAATATCTGATATGAAGGATATCTGATATGTGACCCCTGTTGGGATTATGACCCACAGATTAAGAAACACTGCTCTAGTGTTGCAGTGGGAAACATATATACATAGAAGAATATCATGTGTGTACCTGGTGTGTGGCTCTTTCCACTTGGCATGCATTTGAGATGTATCCCTCTTACATATTTCTGTACCCATTTGACACTGTAGCCTTCCCCACCCTGTGTACCCTCTATGATCATCCATATAAACCCTTGTACACTTCATTTAATATGATTTCCTGAGTCCTTGATTTTTTTTTGTTTGAATAAAACAAATTCAATTTTTATTATCTACCCTCGATGTGTACATCCAAGTTTCTACATGAAATTTAGAAGTCTATCCAGATTAATGTATGGATGTGTGTGGTCTCTATCCTCAACTGTCCCCCATTTTTTCTTTGTTGGGTGCATCCTTCAGATAGGCTTCAAGGGCCTTCTTTTTGTCCTCATGATACCTAATACCTTGTTTCCTTCTCAAAATTATCCTTCTATATTTGAGAAATAAATTGAGATTTTTTGGGTACTAATTTGTACTTCCTCTAAAACACACACTTATAAGTATAGGACCTCCATTGTTAGTGAAATAATATATCTCTCAGTTATAAGAAGCCCCCTGGATCTGTATTTTAAGTTGATTTCAGTGTGCCTTTTCTGAATCTTACGTCATAAATGAGTTCCCCATCCATCCTATGCTATTAACCTCCCCTACTTTTTGATAGCTCTTTAAATCTTTTTTGAACTTTACTCTTTGTCTCTCTCTCTCTTTCTCTGTGTGTGTGTGTGTGTGTGTGTGTGACTGTGTGTACTATGTGTATGTACTATTCATTCATGCATACACCACTGAGTCCATATGAAGGCCAGAGGACAGCTTTCAGGACTCAATTCTTTTCTTCTTTAATATGAGTACTGTGGAACAGGGTGTCAGACCCAGTGGCAGGCACTTTTATCAGCTGAGCCATCTCAGGGGCCCTATTTCTTAGATCTTAAATACAGTGCAAACTCACACAACCTTAAAAGATATTTCTGCATCTTTTGTTCCTGAGAAGGAGGATAAGAACCAAACATGCACTGATGTAGGTAGCTGCAACATTTTCCCCTTGCTTCTCTAGGTTGTTAGAACTTAACATAGGACCTTGATGTATCTTTACCCTCAAGCTCACATAATAAATCTTATAAAAATCCTTTTATGTACATTTCCTCTATTGAGCTTATAGTTAAATTGGTCATTCTAAAACATACCCGTTTCTGTAGATTCCTCGAGGCAAGGTCAAGACGCTGACTGCATCTTTCAGCATCTTTGCGTTCAAAGAAGTATCATAGGTTCTTCTATGTACTGCCCATTTACTGACCTAAGCATTCAACTATTGACCTCCATCCAACAGTTCGTTTTAATGAAGTCTTGGAAGATAATTTTTAGATTAAAATATGGCATATCAAGAGAGACTCTCCCAACATGGTTATACTATAAGAAGAATTAGCCAACATGTATTTAGGTCTTGAGTTAAGAGTAATATAATAAATAAATATGTGACTCCTCTATTCTATTTTGATCATATTATTTTTACAATTATGATTATTATTCCTCTATTCTTTGAGGATATTACCTTAGCACAAAGTCTATACAAAAAACAAGAAAGGCAGCAAGATGCCTCAGAAAGTAAGAATATTTGCTGTTCAAGTCTGAAGGCCTATGTTTGACTTCCAGAACCCATGTAAAGGTAGAAAGAGAGAACCAGTATCTGAAGCTGTTTCTGTTCTCCACATATAACTTATACATCTCTGTCTCTCTCTCTTTCTCTATCTGTCTCTTTCTCTCTCTCCCCAGATATATACACACAAAACTAGTAAATAAAATTTGTTTAAAAAAATCAATGGAGACTAATACTTTTTTGAGATTGAGCATACTTGTACAGACATTTAACTTCTGAAGTATTTTAGAAGTAAAGCCAATTAATGTGGTGTAATAAACGCTGAAGAATATTGCTGGGGAAATAATAGGTATCTGTGCCTTTGTCATTCAGGGAGGATGCAGATTAACCTTGAAAGAAGAAGGGTGTCCTTGGTAGGAAGTAGGTAGACAAATGTCCCTTGGATTATACTTCTATCTAGTGGTAAGTTTCAGTGTTATGAAATTTTGACTGAAACACAACCAGAAATAACAGGAGACAGTTTTCTAAGTGGAACGAAAAGAAAATGAACAAGTGTAATTCACAGAAAGTAAAAATACTTTCCTGAATTTTATTGTCTTGAACAGTGGTTCTCCACCTTCCTAATGCTGTGACCCTTTAATATATTTCTTCATGTTGTGGTGAGTCCCAACTATTTCATTGCTAATTCATGACTGTAATTTTGCTAGTTACAAAAAATAATGTATCCCCCAAAAGGGTCATGACCCACAGTTAAGAACTGCTGGTCTACATGTTTCTAGGTCTAGGGAGGGACATGTGTAAGATGAAGAAGGTAATAGACAACATGGTGTTGGATTTTTCTTCTATTCCCTAGCCTCTAAGTGGATGTTTGAAATGGGCAGAAGGCAGACCTTGACCTCAGATGGAAATCAGCAAGAGCTAAAAAGTTCACCTCTCATGAACTTTTTTTGTCTTTCAGAGAGCAGACTTGGCCATCTCTGCTATCACCATCACACCGGAGAGGGAGAGTGTTGTGGACTTCAGCAAAAGATACATGGACTACTCCGTAGGGATCCTCATCAAGAAGCCTGAGGAGAAAATCAGCATCTTTTCCCTTTTTGCCCCCTTTGATTTTGCGGTGTGGGCCTGCATCGCTGCAGCCATCCCTGTGGTTGGTGTGCTCATATTCGTGTTGAACCGGATACAGGCTGTAAGGGCTCAGAGTGCTGCCCAGCCACGACCCTCTGCTTCTGCCACGCTGCACAGTGCCATATGGATTGTCTATGGAGCCTTCGTCCAGCAAGGTACATTCCAGTTTTCTGCTGTTTGTATAGCCCTGGGGGCCAGAAATAAAGAAAGAAAAAAGGTCACTTTTTGGTAAAATTCTCAGGTGCATATTGCAAAAGTCATTTTAAATGTAATTTTGATTTGATCTCAGGACAGTGCCAGTAACAAGCTGCACTCAGTGTTTCTAAGCAATATCAGGTAGAAATTAAATAAAGCAGCAAAGAACTCAGCTTCCAATCCTGAGTCTCTGCTTTGGATAAAATTAACTTTGGATTTCAGTGCATTTTCTTCCCCGTCTCATGTTAGATTGATTGCTATGCACATGAGGTTGTCAAATGGAGCTCTGTGTAACAATCTGTAAGCAGTGCCCCAGCTACTGAAATATAAAGCCTCCTACCTTCAAGTGGCCTGCTAGCACTTCTATTCAGTGGTGAGTTTCAGGATTGTGCAATTTTGCTGGAAATCACAAATTGCAAAGTTCTTCATGTGAATCTGCTTTGCCCTGTGTGCATCATGGCAAAAGCTTTTCAAGGTTATAGAAGGCGAATAGGGAGGGAGAAGCTTTCTTCAACTTCCACTAAGGGACCGAATAGAAATAATTGACCGCAGAGAGGTAGCTTCTTAGAGAAAGGTAGATGCAGTGATCTCTGCAAGTCCTGTGTATGTATCATCCAGTGATTGCTGAATATTAAGAACAGTGACATGGATGATCCTATTTCTCTGGGTTAAAAGAAAGCTGGGAGGCCTACAGGTAGAAAGAAATTATTTACAGAATTCCTAAGTGTACTCTATGTGAATTTGAAATTGCCAAAGATCTTATATTTGGCACCAGCCCTGAAAGTTCTTGCCACATTGAGACAAAATCTTCTAGCTGGAAGACTATAATCTTGGTGTTATGACAAATTTTTCATCACTAGACTACAACCCTAATTATTTTTTCCTTTTATCATCCTTTGGTCTTTCCCACTATTGGTGTTTTTAAGGACATTACAGCTAATCCCTCTGCACTTTGCAGGTGGTGAGTCCTCTGCGAACTCTGTGGCCATGCGCATCGTGATGGGCAGCTGGTGGCTCTTCACCCTCATTGTGTGTTCCTCCTATACAGCCAACCTTGCTGCTTTCCTCACAGTGTCCAGGATGGACAACCCCATAAGGTAAGTGTGCTCCTGCCTGCTCTCCATCAGCTCTGAAAGGCTTCAGCGAGGATGCGGTCTTGTTGGGGCTGCCTCGTGGCATAGAGGGAGACACAAAACAGAGGCCAACTCAGACTTCAGCTCTGCAGGTGGATAAAGGGGATGTTTTACGTGAGAAGGACTCCAATCCTGTGTTTTATTTTAGTCATAATTGCATGAATGCATAAATTAAATTATATTTATCTGAACATTTAAACATTGATTATAAAATTAATAAACTGCAACACTAAAATTAACAAATTAAATTTCCTCAGATATTTTAAACTAGAAAGTAAACTCATTTAATCAAAATTTTATCAACACTCATTTAAAATTAATTAAAAACACAAGTCTAATATATTTTCAGATCTTCAAAAATCTTTAAATTATTTTTAAACATGTTAATTGGGCTCTGGAAGTGGCACAGTTAGCAAAGATGGCAAATTCCAAGGATGATGACCTAAATTCAATCCATGGCACCTATATGTGGAAGGAAAGATCTAAATCTCTCAAGTTGTCTTCTGACCTCCCCATGCATGGCAAGGTAAATGGACACACACCACACACACACACACACACACACACACACACACACACACACACACAAGCATGCCAATTATTTGTTTTTCCTTATGTTTATAAAATTATAAGTTTTATCACGAGAGAACATTCTTTATTTAATTAAAATATAATTTCAGGTATGATTTTCTTCACTTTTGAAAAATGTTAAAATTATACAATGAAAGAATGAATTCAATGTCATGGAGTTACATCTGAAAATTACTTGATTATGCTCAGATTCTCAAATGCAGTACAAATTACGGAATGAAAGAAAAGGTACAAAATAAATCTGTATTAGACCTGAAGGTGCTGAGGTGAGAGCAGGCCTGGGTCCTTTCTGAACTCAGCAGGGTAGCATGGTGGTTCCAAGATGGCCTCTCACCTGGACTCTGCAGTGGGGTTCTTGCTTTCCTAATTGTTTCAGTCCACTATATTAATCATCAACTTATTGGTTCTTTCTACCCCCTCATCTACTGAGTGTTCTATTCTAACCTATTTCTTTTGCTACAAACTGCCTATTTTAAGAGTTCAAATTCCTTGATGGGGATTCAAGATTCAGCTTGCTGCTATCTGGTATCATTATGGAATTGACATTTTTACTGAGATAATTTAGATTTATATGCAGCTGTAAGAAATAACACAGAGAGGTCTCCTATGCTCAGCCTAGTTTTCCCCAATGCGTCATTTAGCAAAACTGTAGTATTTTATCACAATCGGGTAATGATACTGATACAACTGACTGGTTTTGTTTAGATTATCCATTACACATGCTATATCAGTAGAGTGATGTGCTTTGACTGTGGCTGTTCAGTCAGCCTGATTTCTCATATATTCTTCCAGGATTTGGCGTGGTCATAGTTCATTGCATCTCGCTGATGAATGCACTCCATGTCGTACAGTTTGTTTAATCATCCACCCGTTGGAGGACATCTGGGCTGCTTCCATTTCTAGGCAATTATGAATAAAGCTACTATGAGCATTTCTGTAGGTTCTTGTGTGAGCATAGGTTTCTTTTACACATGAGCATTACACAAGAGAGGGATTGCCAGGTTGTATGGCAATTGAATGGTGAATTTTATAAGAAACTGTTGGTGTTTGGTGCTGTTTCTACTTTTTATTTCTTCATTCTAATATGTCTCATTGTGGGTTAAATTTGCACTTTCCTACTGAACAACAGTGAATATTTTAATATGCTTATTTACTTACGCATCCTTGTCAATAAATATCTGCATTTGTTTTTTTTTTCCCTTTTCTAGTTGGACAGTTTGAATGCTGCCATTGATTTTTGAGGGTGCCTTGGGTGTTTTCTGCTTACATATTTTTACATATTTTATTAAATGTACTACTTCATCTGACACGTGATTTGCCAGAATTTTATTGCACTCTGTAGCTTGCCTGTTGAGCATCTTAGCTGGACTGCAGAGCAAATATTTCAATTTTGATGAGGCCTAATTTAAAACACGTGCATTCCTGAGTCAGTCATGCTTTTGGCATCATGTTTGGGCATGGCCTAAGACTTTGAAGATTTTTTTCCTTCATAAAACTTCTATAGCTTATGTTTATTCTTTTGTTCCATAACCAACTTTACATTGTTTTCTATATTTGGATCAAAGTTTGGGTTGAAATGGCTTGTTTTTGTTTGTTTACCCAAGGGTACTATAGAGAGGAGTTTATTTATGCCACCAGGCAGGAGATCTGCCCCTGCCCTTGAGGGGCAGTAGCTTTAGAAGCAGTATATCAAAGATGCTGTGGGGAAAGGCGAGGGAAACACTGAGAGCAGTGTGAAGGTGGGGTTAGGGTTAGACCAGCGGTCCGCAAGGCTGTCCTACCTCAAGAGTGCTATGTGATTGCACTGGGCAGATACCAGCCACCAGGCCAGAGGCAAAACAGGAAGCTGTGCTGGCAGGTGCATTAATAAAGACTTGGCGGCTTTGTATCTTCACATTTTAAAAATAAAATCACTTACTACTACCAGACATGGGCCCAGCAGCTAAGCAACAGATTGGGAATAACAGGCTTTTATTATTATTTTTTATTTGAACTACATGACTGTGTTTTCTTTTGTGAAAAGAAAATTTGAAATAAACAGTTTTAACATTTATTTGGGAAAGATTAATTCTTTGCATAGAACTGTTTATCAGCTGAACCATCTCTGCCAGAAACACTATAAATGTAAAGTCTTCAGTACTCCCAAGGTGAAAAGCTGTCCTTCCCACTGACTATACTATATATGTATATGATAACACTAAACTACTTATCCACACAAGTCAGTTCTCCAGATTACTGTGTGGACATGTATTATAATCTACAATCCAAGCAGTTTCAAGTGTAAAATCTGATGTCATTAGCCATAGCTCTCACGATGTTCATTAGATCTCCTAAACATATTCATCACCCTTAATGAAAAATCTATTTCCATTTATACCTAGTCCCTTCCAGTCACATTCCACACTCTGTTTTTACGAGTTAGACATTTTAAGACTGTATGTAAGTGAGATCAAGAAGAAATATTTGGCTTCTGTACCTGTTTTCATGTTTTATTTTACTTAATATAACACCTTCTAGCCTTTTATAAATAACAGTGGTTCCTTCTTTTTAAATGCTCAGTAGCATGTGAGTTATGTTAATACTTGTCTTATCTATTTTTGTTTGTCATACTATCTCTTTAACCATCTATCCATTGGAGAAATTTTAAGTTGATTCTATATCTTGGCTGTAGTAAAAGATACTGCAATAGATACAGGAATACCAATTTCTCTTCAAGAAAGTAACCTAATTTCCTCTAGTCATAAACTGAGACATTGGGTTTTCAGATCTGATAGATGTACTTTATGAGGAATCTCTGCACTCTTCCATAGTTTCTATAGTAATTTCTATTCTTACCAACAATACACAAAAGAGCCATTCTAATAGGTAGGCTTTGATTTTTATTCATTTGGTAACTAATAATATTTAACATTTTATTTTCGCATACATACTAGCAATGCATGTTTTGAGAGGCATCTATTCAGGTCACTCACTTTTTTTGTTTGTTTGTTTGTTTTTGATTCAAGGTAGCCCACGTAGCCTCAAATTTCCTATCTTATTGTTTCAGCTTGATGAATGCTGGGATGAATGATTAGAAATCTGTGTGACTATGTCCTCAGACTGTGAACAAAGCTATCTGTTTGTTTTCTTACAGTTCATATATATATAACATATAACCACATCTATGGTTTTGAGATATTTTCTATCACTCCACAGGTTCTTTATATTGTAGATTGTTTTCTGTGCTAAATAATTTTATGTGCGTGTATTCACTGTTGTTGTAGTTACTTTTGGGGTCATCCAAATAAAAAATAAAATAAAATCATTGCCCAATTGAATACCAAAAAGCTTTCCTCAGTTTCTTTTGGAAGTTTCATATTTTCAGATCTCACAGTAGAGGTTTTTTTTTTTTTTTTTCATTTTGAGTTAAGATTTACAAGTGATGAGAATTTTCTTCTTCTTTGCATGTGGAAAATCCAGTTTCCCAATGCCAAATACTGAAAAGTCAGCCTTTTCCAATGTGTATTCTTGGCAGAATCATTTTCTCCATCTATGGTGATTAAAAGTGTTCTTGGGTAGAGTAGTCTGGGCTAGCATCTGTGGTCTCTTAGTCTGTAAGATATCTGCCCAGACCCTTCTGGCTTTTACTGCTGAGAAGTCAGGTATAATTCAGATAGGGCTGTCTTTATATGTGACTTGGCCTTTTTCCTGTGCATCTTTTAATATTCTTTCTTTGTTCTGTATATTTAGTGTTTTGATTATTATGTGGCAGGAGGATTTTCTTTTTTGGTTCAATCTATTTGGTGTTTTATAAGCTTCTTTTATGTTTATAGACATTTCTTTCTTTAGGTTGGGAAAATTTTCTTCTATTATTTTGTTGAAAATATTTTCTGGGCCTTGGAGCTGAGTCTTTTCCTTCTTCTATTTTTATTATTCTTAGGTTTGTATTTTCATAGTGTCCCAGATTTCTTAGATGTTTTGTGTCAGGAACTTTTTAGATTTAACATTTTTTTGACTGATATATTGATTTTTTTCAATCATATCTTTTACACCTCAGATTTTCTTGTCCATCTCCGGTATTCTATTGGTGATGCTTAGGTCTGTATTTCTTGTTCTATTTGCTAGGTTTTCCATCTCCAGGATTGCCACAGTTTTTGTTTTCTTTTTGCTTCTTTTTTCACTTTAATGTCTTAAATAGTTTATTCATTTCCTTCACTTGTTGCAGACAATTGTGAGCTGCCATGTGGATGCTGGTAATTGAACCCAGGTCCTCTGGAAGAGCAGCCAGTGCTCTTAACTCCTGAGCCATCTCTCCAGGGCCCCTTTCACTTGCTTATTTATATTTTCTTGTATTTAATTTAGGGATTTATTAATTTCCTTAATGACTGAATTTTCCTATGATTTCTTTAAGGGGTTTAGTCATATCCTCTTTTAAGGCCTCTATAGTCTTTAGAAGGTTGATTCAAGGTTGTCTTTTTTTTGTTGCTTCAGCTGTGTGAGAGTGTCCAGGGCTTGTTGTAGTAGGATAGCTGGGTTCTGGTGATTCAGCATTGCCCTGGTGCTATTGATGCTGGCCTTTAGCCATCTATTTGTCCCTGGTGCTAGCTGGATGTTTTTGATACCTACAGGACTCTTCAGGGAGTCAAGCAGAACACTGAAAATGGAGCAGGGAATAGCAGGCTGCTCACTTCTTCTGGCTGAGTGTTTCTGGGCCCCTGCAGGCCTGGATGATCCTGGGGCTGGCAGGCCTCCTCAGGAGGGACTGTTCTGGAGCTGGGCTGGGATAAGGGCAGCCTGCAGCTCACCTCTGCTGGCTGTGTTCCCTAGTAGGCAGGAGAAAGTCTGGGCAGGGTTTCAGCATTGTTCAAGATTCACCACCTTTGAGCACATAGGTTTATTTCTGGGTTTTCTGTTCTCTACTGTCCATCTGCCTGGATCTGTTTGGTACCAATGTTACAATGCTTAGGTTTATTCTAGTTTTATGAGGTTACTTTGACATAGGTGATAAGATACTGTCATGTTTGTTTACATCCTCAACATTGAGTATTTAGGAGTTTCTGTTAGTGAACAGGATATTCAGAGTAACATTTTTTCTATTAAAATGGCTTTTGATTTTTGATAGAATAGTTTTGTTTTACAGATCATTTTTAGTATGGTTCCTTTTTTTTTTAAGAGCGATATAAGGCCTAATTTATTCTAGGGCCAAGTGTGAGTGACCCTAGCTCCATTGTCATGTGTCATGTGATCTAGGGACACAGATTTAGGTTATCCCTAACTGCATCTCTAATGTATCCATCAGTGTGTTTTGATATAGTTATTAAAATGGTATTATTCAGTATATGAACACAGGATAGTTTTCCATATTTTTTTTTATTTATCTCTTGTCTCTTCTAGTTTTCAGAGTATACATCCTTTACCTTCTTGCCTAAATTTATACCTAAGAACATTTTTTGTGATGAAAGTTCAAAGTTAATTCATACACTTAGTCAAAAGGGGGATTTATACAGTCATAAATTGCACATAAACTGCATAAAATATTTATATTTTCTATTAGGGTCTTAGGTTAGTTTTATATAATACAAATAAATTTATTTATTGTTTTTATTTCCTTATTTATTCTAACTTTGAATTTTGTTCTCTTTTATTAATCAAATTTGCTTTATATAGTTTCTTTTTTAAACAGTATTTTTAAAAATCTGTTTTTAATTGAAATAGACACACCGCTTGCTTTCCCTTCTCGCTTCCTTCTAGCTCCTCCCACTTAGCTTCTTTTGAAACTCTCCTATGTACTCTCTCAATTAGATAAGCTCTTTTTATTTATTGTTATTTTAATTAATTATTATTGTTAATTATAAATGTATATGTGTGTCTGCACGTCTGTAATGTATATTCACATTTGTGCATGCATACACACGTATATAAACATATACAACCTTGTGAATCCATTTTTGTTGCTTGTGTGTATATAGTTGTAGGGCTGACCACTCTACTTTGTACAACCAATAAGAGGACTAATTCCAAGGAGAGGCTAATTCTCCTCCAAGCAGTAGTTATGTGCCTGTAGTTCTTTGTCTGGGAGTGAGAGCCTGCAAAACTTTCCTCACCCACATTGATGGGTCCATTGATATTACTATTCCAGTTTTGTTTATACAACCAGGTATAGGAAAGGCCTGTTTCATAACAGACTTCTTGGTATTCTTCTCAAAATCTTTCTGCCCCTTCTTCTATGATGTTTTCTGAAACATAGGTCAGGAGCTGTGAGGTAAATATATCCCTTGGGGCTAGGCTCTCTGAGCTATTGAGACTGGGAAAATTGGATATCTATATGCAGAAAAATTAAATTGGAGTCTTATCTATTACCCTGTATAAAAATTAGATCCTGATAGATCAAAACCCTCAGTTGGAAACCTGAAACACTAGTGATACTGTTTTTAGACAATTTCTCACATGTAAGCAATGCATACCAACTACTCATCCCTGATAGAAGAAGCAACTACATCTATCAAATTGAGGACTCCAGTTCATGACAATTTTTGTGTGTTGAGATAGGTGATAGATAGATAGATAGATAGATAGATAGATAGATAGATAGATAGATAGATGCAGAGACAAAGAGATTAACCAGAGTTGTCTGTGTGACCATGAGTTCGGAGTTACCTATAGGAACAGTGAGCACCCAAAGAAAGACAATGGCTTCTTTCTCTCAAAGTGTTAATAATTAATAGTCAGAGGTAACAAAAAAAAGGGACCCCATGAGTGATTTCCTCCTTATTTGACATATTCATGACAGGGCTGGTCTTATGTGGTGTGCTCAGTGAAGGCAACTACAATTACTGTGAGTTAATCATTACAAGAGTTGTATTGGGTCAAGGGAAAGACATTTCCTATCACATTACCAAACCCTCCTCTTATGTAATTCTACCCCCTCTCTGCAATTTCTACTTAGCAGGGGTGGCATAATTGTCATGTTAAGACTGGGCCCACAGCCTTTTCCTTGAGTAACAAAGATTTGCGTGGAAAAACTCTTCCCTGATAAATGTGAACAGCGTCTGTCTAAGGATAGAAGCGTGGTTGTTTGCTACTTTGTCAATTTAGTTAAACGTCAGTAGTAATTTCTCTCTCTAGGACTGCAGCTCTTCTAGACATGAGTTGTTTGCCAGGCTTACAGCATCAGATAGATGTTGTTCCTTCCTGTGGTGTTTTGAATGAGAGCGCACCTCATAGGCTCATACATTTGCATGCTTATTTCCCAGTTGATGAACTGTTTGGAAGGACTGAGAGGTGTGGCCTTGGAGGGAGTGTGCCTCTGGGGCTTTGAAATTGCGAAGACCCCTGCCCGCCCTGTGTCTCCCACTTTCTCGGCCTGCCTGTGGATCTAGGCTACTTCTGTAAGCACTATGCCTTCCTGCCTGGGTTCTGTCCTGCATCCCAACATGATGATAATGAACTGATTCTTTGAAACTGTAGGTCAGCCTCCATTTTTTTTTTTTTTTTAAATAACAAGACTTGCCTTTGTTATGGTGTCTTTTCACAGCACTTGAATGATAACTAAGACAATACCCCACTTCCCTGCCCTCTCAAGCTCCCAAGGCTTATGTCTTAAATTCTATCAGAAGGCATAGTGGAGCTGCTATTGTGATGGTGGCAAATCCTGCCCAGCAGGTTGAATTTCTATTCATAGGGAGAATGGCTAGACAGGCATGATAATGCTCTTTATTTTTTTCACTATTTTTTATTTGAATTGTAAAGTTGGGTTGTTTACTTGAGAGTTCTCATTGTTACTAAGGTAGGTTCATCATGACTTTCTTCTTAGAGTTGCTATAGATATATCTCAAAATTTTTGTTATATTTTTCTGTTTTCATTTGTTTTATGATTTTGGGGGATATTTATTCCGATTTTATTTTTAACTCAATGATTGCTCAGGTGTTTGTGTTTAATTTTCATATTTAGTAAATAACTCCTGTTACTGCTTTCTGGTTTCATAGCCTCAGGGTTTATAAGATTTTAATCTTAAATTTATTAAACTTAGATCATGGTTTAACATGTAGTTAATATTGGAGAATTTTGCATATGGGTTGATAAAAATGTACATTTTGGTGCCATTAGATTGATTTTTCTGTTAGGCCATTTTTTCCTATTCTGTGATTTTTAGCCTATTCTTGATTTGTCGACTCTCGGTCTAAATGATCTATACGTTGTAGAAGTGTAGTGACAAATATTTCTACTTTTTCTAAAATTTCTATTTATTCCTTCAGTTCTATTCATAGTTATTACAACATTAAGCATATAAATGTTAGACACTCTTGAACTGATTTATCATTTTTCCTCATCCTTGTGACAAATTTTGATTTAATATCCTTTATGTCTGAAATAAGCATATACATTCTTGTTCTTTTTAAAAATTTGCATAGAGTATCTTTATTTTATTTTTTACTTAACTGTTTTTGAATCTACACTGAGTTAGTTATACATAGTATGTAGTTGGGTAACAGAAAAAATCATTCTATTAATACTTTTTAAAGTAGATCATTTAATTCATTTATATTTAATGTAATTATTGATTAGAAGAGAATTTAACCATTTTTAAGAGAATTTTTAAGAGAATTTAACCATAACTTAGCTTCTGCATGTCTTATACAATTTTTTTGTTTTTCTCATTAGTGTTTTCTTTTGTGTTAAATATATTTTAATTTATTATTTTAATGCCTTTTTATTTGTATACATTATATTTTTAAATATAAATTATGCACATATATATTATATTCTCAGTGTTTGCCATAGGAATTATAATTAGCATCTAATTTATAATAGTCTAATTTGCATTAATCATAACCTTATATTAATAGCATAATAACTATGCACTAGTATAGATGTGATACCTTCTACTGTGTGCTTACATTATTTGTTTGTTTGTTTGTTTGTTTGTTTGTTTTTGGAAACAGTGCCTCATGTAGTTCAAGACCTCATTCACTCACTCAGAGTTAGAATTATGAATTTATGAGCCTTCTTCAGAACCTCATAGTTTAGCTAAGTAACTGTCTAAGTATTAACTCTTTCACACCAAGCCTTCTTTCTAGAAGCATTAGCTCTTCACATGAGTCCTCATATCTGTTACACTTTCCTGGACAACTTTCCATTCTTCTTCCATTTTTGTTCACTTTGGGGTAAGGCTTCTATTTTTCTGATTGGATAAGTTCTATTTACATATTGTTTTATTTCCTTTTCTTTCTTCCTCCCTCTTTTTTTTTTTTTTGGTGCCTATTTTATTCTTAGGGATAGGCTTATGGATTCTATTCTCCAGTTTTGTTATAAAGAGCCCTTTTTATAGGTAATTAAATTTACATTTGAAAAATTTTATTTTATCCAGCATGTACTCTCTGACACTGTGCACTATTATGAAAGCACTTTTTTTTACCCCCTGTTGAAACCTTTCTTGTGATTTCCAGGCTATTTTTTCTGTTTGGTGTCCTTTAGTGTTGAGAACTCTTTCTGTAAAGGGCAAGTAAGGTTCTCCTTGGATTTTTTTTTAAGTAGTGCATGATTGGAGTTCGCATCGTACATTTAGTCTTTTGGGGTGATTTGTGAATTCAGGTAAAGAGGTGTAAACTATGATTTTCATGACTGTAGCTAGTTCAGTGATATCCTGTAAAATGTTGTCTTTGGCTCATTTAAATGTTTGGTTTTTGTTTTTTACTTCCAATATTTGTAATATTCTTGTTGATCTAGCTTCTATAAGGGTTAGAAAAGTCACTGTGTGGCTCTTTTAAACTCTATCCTTGCTGTTACTATTTTCTTAATTTTATTAAAAAATTACCATTAGTCAGGATCAAGTGCCCATGGATTGGGTTTCTATACACTGTGCCCTGCAGATTGCAATGGAACCCAGGGGCTTTCTGTTGTTCCACTTTAAATTTGTCTCTGTATGCATAAAAGGAAATCCACTGTAATGATCTCTTTTCAAAGTTAGAAAGCCCTTCATTATTTTCTGTCCTGTGGAAATTCCTCACTGTCTGATAAGTGAGTAACATCCCTACTTGTAACTGGTATATGATTCTTTGAAGTTTAAAGATTGCCTGGTCATTTCAGTAGTCAGCTGAAGAAATGAGTGACAGTTATCTGTCCTTTTTCTACCAACATCTTCTTATTATTCAAACTAACTTTCAACCTAGACAATTTTATTCTAGCATATAACAATTTAACCCTTATATTCCATCTGTCCATGCAAGTGTTCATAATTACTAACCTAATATTTGCAATTTAAAATTTTCTTAAAAAGTGCATACAGCATTGATATCTAAAAGAAAATCAAATGAACAAGGATGCATTTCACTACTTTTAGCAATCTTTTTTGTTTTTTAATATATTTTAAAAAATTATTATTATTTATTACAATTTATTCATTTTGTATTCCAGCTGTGGCCCCCTCCCTCATCTCCTCCCAATTCCACCACCCTCCCTCTTTTCTCTCTGTGCCCCTCTCCTAGCCCACTAATAGGGGAAGACCTCCTCCCCTTCTATCTGACACTAGCCCATCAGGTTTCATCAGGACTATCTGTATTCTCTTCCTCTGTGGCTAGGCTGCACCCTCTAGGGGGAGGTGATCAGAGAGCCAGCCACTGAGTTCATGCTAGACACAGCCCCTGCTCCCCTTATTAAGAAACCCACTCAGAGACTGAGTCTATGGGCTACATCTGAACATCCATGCATGGTCCTTGGTTGGGGTATCAGTCTCTACAGGGCCCCCATGGTATATACTCAATCATAAGTGGTTATTAGACATGTAATATAGTATAAACATACTAAAATTTATACTCCTAAAGAAGCTAAACAACAAGAAAGACCCTAGGGAAGATGTTCAATCCTCATTCAGTAGGGCAAATGCAATAGACATCAGAAGCAAGAGAAGACAAGGAGCAGGACAGGAGCATACCACAGAAGGCCTCTTAAAGGTTCCACTGATCGAGGTATTGAAGCATAGGCTGAGACTTAAAATCAAACTTTGGGCAGAATGCATGGAATTTTTTGAAAGAAAGGGGAGATAGAAAGACATGGAGGGGACAGGAGCTCCAAAAGGACAGTGCAAGTCACTCAGGATCACTTCACTTCCCTCTAACCACTGCAGAGGAGAGATGATTATATCTACCACACCAGGTTACTGAAGAGACCAAATCCCCATGTGCTATTGCTTAGGCAATTATGTGTCACATAGAGAAGGCTACAGAAATGTGAAACTATGGTTTTTGTCTGCTGCTGCTGTTGGTAGGGACCTTGATGTCCAAACAGACAGCTTTAGAAGCTGGTGTCTGGAAGAGAAAATAACTAAGAGATGTGGGAAAGCAGGCAGTAAGGAACTCTGTTGGGAATTGTGACAGAATGGATGGCATTTGTTACTCAATTGCTTTGATCCTTGTTGCTGTACTGGTAGTTCAGGGAGGTTGATGCATGTGAAAATGTAGATGTTTCCTAATCTACTCTTGAATTTGGAAGCACTGGATTTGAAAGGTAAAATAAACAAATGCTTCCTACAGATATGTCCTTGTGCTTGGATAATAGAAGTTACTCACATTATTTAACAATCGCAGTTCTCAGTATTTGCCCAAATTCATTGAACCTACACAGCAGCACAATTGTAGGTAGGTACATTTTTGAAACATTTCATTTTTTTATTTATTTTTATTTTTTATTAATTACACTTTATTCATTTTGTATCCCCTCATAAGCCCCTCCCTCCTCCCCTCCCGATCCCACCCTCCCTCCCGTTTCTGCATGCATGCCCCTCCCCAAGTCCACTGATAGGGGAGGTTCTCCTGTCCTTTCTCATCTTAGTATATCAGTTCTCGTCAAAGTGGAAACATTTCATTTTGTTGTGTGGCTGACTGGTCTGGAGATCATGGTCCTCTTCCTCAGTTTCTCTGATTTATTTACAGGCCTATGCCACCATACCCAGGATGAATATGAATCTTTATAGTAACTTCATTTGTTTTTAAACCTTGCAAACAACTTAAATATTCTTTAAAAGGTGAATGGATCTAGTTGCATTTTTCTACATGTAGATATCCAGTTAGACCAGCATCATTTGTTGAAGATGCTATATTTTTTCCATTTTTTTCTTTAAAAATTTTTTTAAAATTAATTAATTTATTTTTTATTAATTAAAATTTATTCATTTTGTATGCCAGTGGTATCCCCCTCCCTTATACCCTCCCAAATTCACCCTTTCTCCATCTTCTTCTCCCATGTCCCTCCCCCAGTCCACTGATAGTGGTGGTCCCCCTTTCCTGACCATAGAATATCAGGTCTCATCAGGACTATCTGCATTGTCTGCCTCTGTGACCTGGTAAAGCTGCTCCCCCCTCAGGGGGAGGTGATCAAAGAGCCAGCCACTGAGTTCATGTTAGAGACAGTCCCTGTTCCCCTTACTAGGAAACCCACATGGGCACTGAGCTGCCATGGGATACATCTGAGCAGGGGTTCTAGGTTATCTCCATGCATGGTCCTTGGTTGGAGTATCAGGCTCAGAAAAGACTACTGGGCCCCAATGTTTTGGTCCTGTTACTCTCCTTGTAGAGCTTCTATCCCATCCAGTTTTTTCATCTCCTTCTTATTGCATAAGATTTCCTGAACTTTGTCCAAAGTTTGGTTATGAATCTCAGCATCTGCTTTGATGCCCTGCAGGGTAAAAACTTTCAGAGGCCCTCTGTGGTTGTACAAGTTTACATTCCCACCAGCAGTGGAGGAGGGTTCTCCTTTCTCCACATCCTCTCCAGCATGTGTTGTCACTTGAGTTATTCATCTTAGCCATTCTGATGGGTATAAGGTGAAATTTCAGGGTCGTTTTGATTTGCATTTCCCTGATGACTAAGGACAATGAGCATTTCTTTAAGTGTTTCTCTGCCATTTGATATTCCTCTATTGAGAATTCTCTGTTTAGCTCTGTACTTCATTTTTAATTGGATTACTTGATTTGTAATTTGCTGTTTAACTTCTTGAGTTCTTTATATATACTGTATATTAGCCCTCTGTCAGATATAGGGTTGGTGAAGATCTTTTCCGAATTTGTAGGCTGTCGTTTTGTTCTAATGACAGTGTCCTTTGCTTTACAGAAGCTTTTCAGTTTCATGAGGTTCCATTTATTGACTGTTGATCTTAGAGCCTGTGCTGTTGTTGTTCTGTTCCGGAAGTGGTCTCCTGTGCCAATGAGTTCAAGGCTCTTCCCCACTTTTTCTTCTAACAGGTTTAGTGTGTCTAACCACACTAAACACTAAACCACACTGTGTTGAGGTCTTTGATGCACTTGGACTTTAGTTTTGTGCAGGGTGATAAATATGTATCCAGTTGCATTTTTCTACATGTAGACATCTAGTTAGACAAGCACCATTTGTTGAAGATGCTGTCTGTTTTCCATTGTATTGATATGGCATCTTTGTCAAAAATCAGGTGTGCATAAGTGTGTAGGTTTTTTTCTGGGTCTTTTATTCTATTCCATTGATCCACCAGTCTGTTTCTATATTAGTACCATGTAGTTTTTATTACTGTTACTCTATAGTACAGCTTGAGGTCTGCAATGGAGATACCTCTAGATCTTTTATGATAGAGGATTGTTTTAGCTATTCTGGGTTTGTTTTGTTTTTTCTTATGAAGTTCAAGGTCTGTCAAGAATTGTGTTGTTAATTTGATGGGAATTGGATTGAATCTGTAGATTGCTTTTGGTAGGGTGTCTATTTTATTATGTTAATCCTACCAATCCATGAGTATGGGAGATCTTTCCATCTTCTGGTACCTTGTTTAATTTCTTTCTTCAGAGACTTGAAATTCTTTTTTTCACATAAGTCTTTCACCCCCTGCTCAGATGTAGCCCATAAACTGCTCAGTCTCCCTGTGGGTTCTCTAAGAAGGGGAGAAGATACATTCTCTGACACGAACCTGGTTGCTGCTCCTTGATCACTTCTTGCTGTTGGCACTATGTAACCAGCCCACAGAGGAAGAGGATCCAGGCAGTATTGATGGGACTAGGGTAGGCTATGGTCAGACAGGAGGGGAGAGGACTTCCCTTATCAGTGAACTATGGAAGAGGTGTAGGGGAGGAAAAGGGAGGGAGGGTGGGACCAGGAGGAGGTGAGGGAAGGGGCTACAACTGGGATACAAAGTGAACAAGTTGTAAATAATAATAATAATAATAATAATAATAATAATAATAATAATAATAATAATGAAAAAAAGGTGAATGGATAAGCCATAGTAAACTCAGACATGGGCTGTGATACATAACTTAGATGAACAGAGCTATCAATTTGTGAACTTATCTAGAGAATACTTAAGTGTACATTAATAACTGAAAGTACTGTGATGAGTAGAAATGTTTAGATTTCAGTGATGGCCGAGATGGATTGTTCTTTGGACACTAAATGTAAGGTTGTTAATGCATGGATCATTATAAGTTCAGATATGGAGATTCTTATTCTTAATTTGTTGCTCTAAAAGAATCAAAGTTCCAACTGTTCTTTTTAACCAATTAAGTCTTAGAAGCCAGATGGTGGGGTGGAAACCCACTAGCTCAGAGAGGCAGAGAAAGCCCCAAGCTGACCATCCTTCTCAGCTCATGTCTCGATGGATAAAGCCAGTTTCGGCAGACGCCCAGGTGCCCAATCATCAGCAAGGTGAAGCCACGTGCACATGTGCCTGCTTGTTCTACTTGCCATCCCAGACAGACTGGCTGTCCCCAAAGCACAGTCTGATTGTCCCTGTCGGAAGGAAACCCCACAATGGGGGGATCATCAGGTCCAATGCTCAGGACACCCAGCTCCTGACTTTCTGGATCCACGCAGGCTCTAGGCTCTAGCCTTCTACTGCAAGCATGAGTGCCCTGCTCACCTGCCATTGATTACCACTAGGGCACTGGGGCACACAGCTGCATCCTCAGATCTATAAAAACCTGAGAGCCATTAGAGCAGCCCTGAGATACTGCTCCAAGGTGCGACCAGTTATCCCTAGCTAAACTGACAAAACTGCAGGACTCCCTGCTTCTTCAAGAGGACTACACCCAACAATTACACCTTAAGAGCAACAGCTGCAGCTCACTAAATTCAGAGCAAGAAATCCAGCAGTAGGGCAGCCATCGCCAGGATTTCTCCAGTCAGACAGGTGAAAGAAATCAGCAAAACAGTTCAAGATCTGAAGAGAGAATTGGAAAAATTAAAGAAAACACAAATGGAGGAAATTGTGGAGAGAAAGACTTAGGGAAGAAAACAGGAAGTACTGAGGTAAGCATAACCAACAGACTGCAGGAGATGGAAGAAAGAATCTCAGGCGTGGAAGATACAATGGAAGAAATTGATGTATCCATCAAAGGAAATAATAAATCTAAAAAATTCCTGACACAAACCATCCAAGAAATACAAGACAACATAAAAAGATAAAACCTAAGAAAAATGGGAATAGAGAAAAAAGAAGATTCCCTCATCTAAGGCCCAAAAAATATTTTCAACAAAATCATAGAAGAAAATTTCCCCAACTTAAAGGAGAGGCCTATAAGAATAAAAGAGGCCTACAGAACACCCAATAAATTAGACCAGAAAAGAAAATCCTCCAGCCACATAATAATCAAAACAGTAAGTATATAGTATTCAGAAGTAAGTATACAGAAAAAACAAAAAAAAAAAAAACACTAAAAGCTGAGAGGGAAAAAGGCCAAGTAACATGAAATGGCAAACCCATCAGAATCACACCTGACTTCTCAACAGAGACTATGAAAGCCAGAAGGGCCTGGGCAGATATCATGCCGACCCTAAGAGAACACAGATGTCAACCCAGGCTACTATGCCCAGCAAAACTCTCAGTCCTCATAGATGGAGGAAACAAGATATTCAACGACAAAAACAAATTTCAACAATACCTACGCACAAATCCAGCGTTACAGAAGACACTAAAAGGGAAAGTACAACCCAAGAAAACTAACTACTTTCAAGAAAACACAGGAAATAATTAACCTCACTACAGTAAAACAAAAAGCAACCAAGCACACAACCTTATGACCACAGCCAACATCAAAATCAAAGGATCTAACAGCCACTGGTCATTAATCTCTCTCAACATCAATGGACTCAGTTCTCTAATAAAAAGACACAGACTAACAGAAAGAATGCAGAAACAAGACCCAACAACCTGTTGCAGTCAAGAAACACAATATAGACATTTCCTGAGAGTAAAGGGCTAGAAGATGGTATTCCAAGCAAATGGACCTAAGAAGCAAGCAGGAGTAGCTATTCAAATGTCTAATAAAATAGACTTTCAACCAAAATTAATCAAGAGAGATGGATAAGGACACTTCATAGACATCAAGGGAAAACTCCACCAGGAAGATATCACAATCCTGAACATCTATGCCCCAAATACAAGGGCACCCACATTTGTAAAAGAAACATTAATAAAACGTAAACCATACATATATCCCCGCACATTAATAGTTGGAAACTTCAACACTCCACTCTCAACAAAGGACAGGTCAGCAAAACAGAAATTAAACAAAGAAACAATAACTCTGACAGAGGTCATGAATCAAATGGACCTAACAGATATCTACAGAACCTTACACCCAAGCACAAAAGAATTTACCTTCTTCTCAGCACCTCATGGAACCTTCTCCAAAATAGTCCATATAGTTGGTCACAAAGCAAGTCTCAACAGATACAAGAAGATTGAAATAATGCCTTGTATCCTATCTGATCACCATGGACTAAAGCTGTATCTCAACAACAGAAATAGCAAAAAGCCTACACACACATGGAAACTGAACAACTTGCTACTAAATGACAGCTGGGTCAGAGAAGAAATAAAGAAAGAAATTAAAGTCTTCCTAGAATTCAATGAAAATAAAGGCACAACATACCCAAACTTATGAAACACAATGAAAGCAGTGCTAAGAGGAAAGTTCATAGCTCTAAGTGCCTTCAAAAAGAAATTTGAAACATCTCATTCAAGCAAATTAATGGCTCACCTATAAGCCCTTGGAAAAAAAAAGAAGAAGACACACCAAAGAGGAGTAGACAGTTGGAAATAATCAAACTCAGTGCTGAAATCAATAAATTAGAAACAAATAAAACAATTCAAAGAATCAATGAAACCAAGAGCTGGTTCTTTGACAAAATCAACAAGTTAGAAAAACCCTTAGCCAAACTAACTAAAAGGCAGAGAGACACTATCCAAATCAGCAAAATCAAAAATGAAAAGGGGGACCTAACGACAGACACTGAAGAAATCCAAACAATCATTAGGTCCTACTTCAAAAACCTATATGCCACAAAATTTGAAAGTCCAAATGAAATGGACAATTTTCGTGACCAATTCCACTTGCCAAAGCTGAATCAAGACCAGGTAAATCAATTAAATAGTTCCATAATCCCTAAGGAA
This sequence comes from Psammomys obesus, assembly GCF_907164565.1. NCBI lineage: Eukaryota > Metazoa > Chordata > Mammalia > Rodentia > Muridae > Psammomys > Psammomys obesus. Next base: position 187,417 of record NW_026590598.1, on the reverse strand, counting down.
ATAGAAATGGTTTTCCAAAGTCTCCCATGCAAAAAAATGCCAAGGGCCAGATGGTTTCAGCGCAGAATTCTACCAGACCTTCAGAAAAGTACTAACACCAATCACCAATACTCTTCAAACTATTCTACAAAATAGAAACAGAAGGAACACTACCAAACTCATTCTATGAAGCCAGAGTCACCTTGGTACCTAAACCTTACAAAGACCCAACAAAGGAAAAGAATTTCAGGCCAATCTCCCTTATGAACACTGATGCAAAAATACTCAACACAATACTTGCAAACTGAATACAAGAACACATCGAAGATATCATCCACTATGACCAAGCAGGCTTCATCAGAGGCATGCAGGGGTGGTTCAATATATGGAAATCCATCAATGTTATCCACCATATAAACAAACTGAAGAAGAAAAACCACATGATCATCTCCTTAGATGCTAAAAAAGCATTTGACAAAATCCAACATCCATTCATGTTTAAAGTCTTGGAGAGATCAGGGATACAAGGCACATACCTAAACATAATAAAGACAATATACAGGAAGACTGTGGCCAATACTAAAGTCAACTGGAGAGAAACTTAAATCAATCCCACTGAAATCAGGGACAAGGAAAGGCTGCTCACTCTCTCCATATGTCTTCAACATAGTTCTGGAAGTCCTTGCTAGAGCAATAGGACAATCAAAGGAAATCAAGGGGATACAAATTGGAAAGGAAGAAGTCAAAGTATCACTATTTGAAGATGACATGATAACATATTTGAGTGACCCCAAAAATTCTACCAGGGAACTCCTAGAGCTGATTAACACCTTCAGCAATGTGGCTGGATAAAAAATTAACTAAAAAAAAAAATCAGTAGCCCTCCTGTATACAAAAGAGAAAAGTGCTGAGAAAGAAATTAGGGAAACAACACCCTTCACAATAACCACAAAGGACATAAAGTACCTTGATGTGTGACCCTAACCAAGCAAGTCAAAGAATTGTATGAAAAAAAATTTCAAGTCTCTGAAGAAAGAATTAGAAGAAGATATCATAAGATGAAAAGATCTCCCATGCTTATGGCTTGGCAGGATTAACACAGTAAAAATGGCCATCTTACCAAAAGCAATCTACAGATTCAATGCAATTCCTGTCAAATTACCAACACAATTCTTTACAGACCTTGATAAAAATTTCTCAACTTTATATGGAATAACAAGAAACCCAGAACTGCTGAAAAAATCCTCTACAATAAAAATCTTCTGGAGGTATCTCAATCCCTGATGTAACATAGAGCAACAGTTTTAAAAACTGCATGGTCTTGGCATAAAAACTGACTGGTGGATCAAAGGAATCGAAAAGAAGACCCTAAAATAAATCCACACACTTATGGCCACCTTATTTTTGACAAAGATGCCAAACCATTCAATGGAAAAAAGACATCATCACCAGCAATGGTGCTTGTCTAACTGGATGTCAACATGTAGAAAAATGCAAATAGATCCATACTTATCACTCTGCACAAAACTAAAGTCCAAGTGGATCAAAGACCTCAACATAAAAGGAGACACACTAAACCTGTTAGAAGAAAAAGTGGGGAAGAGCCTTGAACTCATTGGCACAGGAGACAACTTCCTGAACAGAACACCAACAGCACAGGCTCTAAGATTAACAATCAATAAATGGGACCTTTTGAAACCGAAAAGCTTCTGTAAAGCAAAGGACACTGTTGTCAGAACAAAACAACTGCCTAAAGATTGGGAAAGGATCTTCACCAACCATATGGGGTACAGAGCTAAATAGAGAATTCTCAGTAGAGGAATATCGAGTGGCAGAGAAAAACTTAAAGAAATGCTCATTGTCCTTAGTCATCAGAGAAATGCAAATCAAAACGACCCTGAGATTTCATCTTACACCCATCAGAATTGCTAAGATCGAAAGCTCAAGTGAGAACACATGCTGGAGAGGTTGTGGAGAAAGGGGAAAGTAAACTTGTACAACCACTCTGGAAATCAATCTGGTACTTTCTCAGAAAATTAGGAATAGCACTTTCTCAAGATATAGCTATACCACTCCTATGCATATATCCAAAAGATGCTCAAGTACAGAATAAGGACATTTGCTCATCCATATTTGTAGCAGCTTTATTCATAATAGCCAGAACCTGGAAACTACCCTGATGCTCTCAACTGAGGAATGGTTACAGAAATTGTGGTACATCTACACAATGGAATATTAGGCAGCAATAAAAAAACAGGGAAATCATAAAATTTGCAGGTAAATGGTGGGAACTGGAATATACTCACTCATAAGTGGATATTAGACATGTAATATAGGATAAACATTCTAAAATCTTTTCACCTAAAGAAACTAATCCAGAAGGAGCATGCTGGCTAAAATGCTCAAATCCCATTCAGAAAGACAAAGATGATGGACATCTGAAGGTGAAAACAGGGAACAGGACAAGAGCCTGCCACAGAGGGCCTCTGAAAAGCTCTACCCTGCAGGGCATCAAAGCAGATGCTGAGACCTATGGCCAACCTTTGGGCAGAGTGCAGGGAATCTTATGAAAGAAATGGGACAGGAGATTCACAAAGAGAGCAAACAGTACCAGAAAATCTGGTCACAGGGACCTTTTTTGAGACTGATACTCGAACCAAGGACCATTGATGGAGATAACCTAGAACCCCTCCACAGATGTAGCCCATAACAGTTTGGTGTCCAAGTGAGTTCCATAGTAATGGGAACAGGGACTGTCCCTGATATGAACTGATTGGCCTGCTCTTTGTTCACCTCCCCCTGAGGGGGGGAACAACCTTATCAGGTCACAGAGGAAGACAATGCAGCCACTACTGATGAGACCTGAAATACTAGGATCAGAAGGAAGGAGAGGAAGATGTCCCCTCTCAGTGGACTTGGGGAAGAGCATATGTGGAGAAGGGGGAGGGAAGATTGGACTGGGAGGGAGGATTGAGGGGTTTATGGGGTGATACAAAGTGAATAAAGTGTAATTAATAAAAATTGAAGTAAAAAAGAAAAAAAGAAGCATCTATGTACTTCCAGTAGCTTGAAAAGATCAGCCATGTCAAACAAAATATGAATTTTAACACGTACAAGTCACTTCCTCCCTTTGAGGCCTCAAAACAGGAAAAGGAAAGTGACACATTCAATTGGACTGCAAGAAGAAGAAATTATGGGTTTACTCACATGTTAGGATTGAGAAACAGGCAAGGGATTAAAGCTTTAATTATTAACACCTAGTGAAAAATCCAGAAGCATATGAAACATAAAGACATGAGTGTGTTCACAAGGAGGGAAAAAGACACAAGCGCGCAGAAGAATAAGAAAACCAGTAGCGTTACCTCGGGGATACTGTTGTGGGTAATTAGGGACACTGCATAATAACAAAAATAACTATACTAGAAAGACAATATATGCAGACCGGTGAAGTTTTTGGAAAAAAAAAGTGACAAATCTACCAGGAGGAATAGAAAAGTGTAAAGCAGTCAGATATTTAACCCCACTCCCCTAGAAAATGCATAAAAAGTAAACAAATTCATTGAGGTTATATAGATCCAAACAACCCCATCAGTTGACTTGATACAGTTCACACTTGTAGGACATTTAACTCCCAAGTAATGAATACAACATTTTTACGTGTGCACAAACATTTCATACAAAAGACATTGTTGTCCCAGAGCTAAAGCTAAATAACCTCAAGGGTTAACTTTATAGAGGGTGTCCTGTCACCCACAGTCCTGTTGAGTTAGAAACTAATGGAAATAAACCACCTAGGAAATGTTCCGTGAAATCTAATAACACAATTCTAAATAGCCCAAGAGTCAAAGAAAAAGGTGAAAAAGTAATCTCTAAAATGTTTCTAATTAAATAACGACAAAACACACCATGTCGACAACTGTGAAGTGTACAATAGTACTTAAAGGTACGTTTATAGCTCTGAAAGGCTGAAAGAAGTTTATTCCTTTGACCAAGTTGAAGATTCTTTGTTTTTCCCTTGATGAGACATAAAAATTAAGAGTAAACTTTGCAGCCAGCCCTGAAGATACCCTGAAGAAACAGGGTCAAGTGAAGGGGGAGGAGGTCCTCCCCTATCAGTGGACTTGGAAAGGGGCAGGGAGGAGACCAGGGAGGGAGTGTGGGGTTGGGGAGGGAATGAGGGAGCGGGATACAGCTGGGACACAGAGTTAACAAAATGTAACTAATAAGAAAAATAAAATTAAAAAAAGTAAGCTTAGACCGAAAGACTTTTGAAGAAAAAATAGGATTGATATAATAAATAAACTCGAAACCCTAAGAGTCTCCTTTATTTTTAAAAATTTAATTATTATTAATTACACTTTATTCACTTTGTATTCCCCCTATAGCTCTCTCCCTCCTCCCCTTCCAATTCCACCCTCCCTCCCTCTTCTTAACCCATGTCTCCCCAGTCCACTGATAGGGGAGGTCTTCCTCCCCTTCCTTCTGATCCTAGTCTATATCAGGTCTTATCAAGAGTGGCTGCATAGTCTTTCTCTGCATCTTGGTAAGACTGCTCCCCCCTCAGGGGGAGGTGATTAAAGAGCAGGCCAAACAGTTCATGTCAGAGACAGTCCCTGTTCCCATTACTATAGAACCTACTTGAACACTGAACTGCCATGGGTTACATCTGTGGAGGGTTCTAGGTTATCTCCATCAATGGTCCTTGGTTGAAGTATCAATCTCAGAAAAGACCCCTGTGCCCAGATTTTTTTTGGATCTGTTGCTCTCCTTGTGGAGCTCCTATCTTCTCCAGGACTTACTATTTCCCACTTCTTTCATAAGGTTCACTGCACTCTGCCCAAAGGTTGGCCATAAGTCTCAGCATCTGCCTTGATAGTCTGCAGGGTAGAGCCTTTCAGAGGTCCTCTGTGGTAGGCTCTTGTCTGGTTCCCTGTTTTTTCCTTCTGATGTCCATCTTTTTTGTCTTTCTGAATGGGGTTTGAGCATTTCAGCCGGCATCTTCCTTCTGGATTAGCTTCCTAGCTATATAGCTTTTAGTATGTTTATCCTATATTATATGTCTAATATCCACTTATGAGTGAGTATAAACACTGTGTGTCTTTCTGCTCCTGGGATACCTCACTCAGGATGATCTTTTCCAGTTCCCACCATTTATCTGCAAATTACATGATTTCCTTGTTTTTTATTGCTGCCTAATATTCTATTGTGTAGATGTACCACAATTTCTGTATCCATTCCTCAGTTGAGGGGCATCTGGGTTGTTTCCAGATTCTAGCTATTACAAATAAAGCTGCTACAAACATGGTTGAGCAAATGTCCTTATTCTGTACTTGAGCATCTTTTGGATATATGCCTAGGAGTGATATAGCTGGACCTTGAGGAAGCGCCATTCCTAGTTGTCTGAAAAAGCACCAGATTGATTTCCAAAGTGGTTGTACAAGTTTACATTCCCTTAAAATAAAATTAAATAGATACTTTCTGAGTGAGGTGGGACATAGTGATACAGGTCCTGAATCTTAGCACTCAGGAGACTAAACAGGAAGTTCATGAATGTGAGGTTGTCTTGAGCTCTTGAGTTACATAGCAAGTCTCTCTCTCTCTCTCTCTCTCTCTCTCTCTCTCTCACACACACACACACAGTGAGGTATACAGTGAGACTCTCTCAAGAAAAAAAACAAAGAAAAATAAACAAAAAACCTGAAAAATTTTAATATCAGGCATCAAAGGAAAATTCTATGATAGATTCTTTAGACAGTAAGAGGATTATAAAACAATACTATGACAACTTTATGTCAATAAACAAAACTGAGATGAAAGGGAAGCTTTCCCTTAAAACAAGATGTTAGGTTTGTAAAACAAATACCATGCCATTTATTAAATTCTAGGACAAGATGACCTCGTGGGTGAATTTCATCCAACATTCAAAGAAACAATAGTAACAACAAACTCTTTCAAAGAATTGCTGTTTTAAAATTGTTAATTTTATTTATATATTAATTTATTACAATTTATTCACTTTGTATTCCTGCTGCATACCCCTCCCAATCACTTTTAAGAATGCATTTAATGACCCCCCCATCATTGGACTTGGGGAGGGGCATGGGAGGAGATGAGGGACGGAGGGTGAGATTGGGAGGGCATGAGGGAGGGAACTACAGCTGGGATACAAAATGAATAAAATGTAATTAATAAAAATAAATTAATTAAATTAAAAAGAAAAAAAGAATACATTTAATGAAACTGGCATAACTCTAATACCAAACCAGGACAAGAGTACAAGAGAAGGCAGTTGTACATGAATATCATCAATGCACTTAGTACAGAATCCCCAACAAATTATAACAGGTCAAATCAGCAATGCATAAAAATGATAGCACACAATATATAAGTAGAGCTTTATTCCTTTATAGAGGGTTGTTTAAGCAGTTGAGGACAAATCAAAGTAATTTATAATGATAAAATACAGGAGGAAAATATCACATGATTATCTCAATATGCAAATGTGATTCTAGCACTTAGGAAGCTGAGGCAGGAGGATTGCCAAGAGTTCAAGCCCAGACTGACATGTATAGTGGTGTTTCAAGGCTATCTGAACTATAATACGGGACACAGACTGAAAACAAAAACCAATATATAGTGTATTAATGTATATATGTGAATTTGATAAGAGCAATGAACAGAGTACTGACTATTAAATACTTGATAAAATCTTGTTACTTTTCTCCCAAGATCAGTAGGAATAAGCAGAGTGCTTGTCTGAGGCACAACAATGACAGAAGTAAAGGAAGGGGATGGAGAGACGGCTGAGCAGTTCAGAGCGCTTGCTGCTCTGCAATAGGATACAGATTGTCCCAAGCCCCCACGTGGCAGCTCACAACCTTACGTAGCTACACCTCCAAGGGACCAATGCCCCCTTTCTGGCCTCTGCAGGCGCTGCACCCATATGGCTCATATACCTATATGCAGGCAAAACACTCATATACAGAAAATAAAAACAAAATATTTCTTAAAAATTTATTTAAAAAGAAGCAAAAAACACGAGGATTTTAAGGTAAAACTGCACTTCATGGTGGCATGACAAAGTCTGTAGAAAGTCCTAAAAATCTACTAATAAAATTCAATAAATAATTTTCATGTTTCATAAAACATTCACTGCACAATAAAACATTCTCTTGAATACTAGGGACCAATAAAATGTAAAGGAAACAACCACAAAGATTACTGCCATGCCACAGAACAAACAATTTTTAGGTATATATTTCATAATGTATATAAGAATTGTACAGTGATACTATGAAATATTATTGAGAGAAATAAAATAATCTTTTAAATATGGAACAATTTCTATTGGTCATACATTGGGAAACAGTATTGCAAAATGGAAAAAAGCCTTCGTAATTGTGGTATAGATTCATTTCTCATCAAAACCACAGAAGGAGTGTTTTAAAAAGAGAAATGACTAGAGGATTCCCCAAGCTGCAATGCTATTACAAACGATGAGAATGCAGAACATAATGTTTACAAAATGAAGGATCCCATTTGGTTTTTGGAACTTCTAGCACAGTGGTGGCTTTCTTTGTGTTCCATCTGTGATCTGATTCTCCCTTGCTGTTCCTTCCCTGGCCTCTTTTTGCTCCTTAAATGCCACAGGCAGCTTTCTGTTCCCCAGTCATCACATATTTTAAAAACACTTTCTCCTCCAGGTCTTTCTATCTCCCCTTTCTTTCATAATATTCCCTGCACTCTGCCCAAAGTTTGGATATGAGTCTCAGCATCTGCTTCAATACCCTGCTGGTTAGAGTCTTTCAGAGGCCCTCTGTGGTAGGCTTCTGTCCTGCTTCCTGTTTTCACCCTCTTCTGATATCCCTTTTGCCTTTCAGAATGAGAGCAACAGAACCAAAACATCTGGGTCCAGGGGTCTTTTCTGAGTCTGATACTCCAACCAAGGACCATGCATGCAGATAACCTAGAACTCCTGCACAGATGTAGCCCATGGCAGCTCAGTATCCAAGTGGGTTCCCTAGTAAGGGGAGCAGGGACTGTCTCTGACATGAACTCAGTGTCTCACTCCTTGATCACCTCCTCCTGAGAAAGGGAGCAGCCTTACCAGGCCACAGAGGAAGGCAATGCAGCCAGTCCTGATGAGACCTGATAAGCTAGGGTCAGAAGGAAGGGAGGAGTGGACTGGGTGAGGAGCATGGGAGGAGAAAAGTGGGGGGGGGAGAGGACGGGATTGGGAGGGAATAAAGGAGGGGGCTCACCTGGGATACAAAGTGAATAAATTGTAATAAATAAAAATAAATAAAAACACTTCCTGTATGTTTCAACCAGATAGTTCTGACTGATTTTGCAGGTCTGCTGTTATGTCACCTCTTCAGAGTGGCTTCTCTGAACACATTAAATGATTGTTTCTCTCTTTTATAAACCCTTGAGCTTTTTTCCCTTAACAATTATGTATGTAACTACTGTATGAAACTACATATTTATATACTTAATTTTAAAAATATGCATCCATACCTCTACATAGTAAGCTTCATGGATTCAGGGACTTAGTTGTTTTTCCCTTTATATAAATAATGCTTCATATAACATGTGATACAATATATATTTACACAATGTCAAATGAATAAATTCATCACTGTAGACAGACATGTGGTTTTTGGTCTACAGATACAGAATTATGAGCAGTTGCATAGAATAATTCAAGGCAGAGTTTAGTTCTGAAAGGAGAAACAAGTTTTTTTCATGGCACCAGACCTGACTGAGTTTAATAAACACCTCAAGGTGGCCATGAATCATATATCCTCAAGGTGTGTCTGCAGTAGCTAGGAAAGCATGAATATCACTTACAGACTCTGAAGCCAGACTTCCTGGTCTGCTTCTTGGCTTTTTCTCCAGTTACAGCTCTGCGTGTAGTGAGAAACTGATTTGGATTTTGTTTGTTTAGGGTTTATATGTTTTTATTTTTAGCCTCAGGACGAATGCATATGTCAGGTATACACAGCAGTGTCCTGCTGGGCAGCATTGACAAGGCATCTTTTTTTCTCAAGTTCAAATGGGAGATTTTCCACATAGTATATGTGTGTGTGTTTATCATTCTCCTATTTCTCTTGTACTCATAGATCCATGCACATTGTGAGAAATGTACTTTGCAGTCTGTGTACTGTTTCACATTCTAACAGTGAGATTTGTGAATTGAAAACACCCAGATTTTATAGCTAGGGCAATTCATCCATATGCACAACCTAACTATAGAATTTGTATGTCTGCTTAGGCATATGAATTCCCAATATATTTGTGAGAATTTTATTAACCAGGAAAACTAGTTTCCTAAGGGACAAATGTGTAGCCTTGGAATGGAGAATGCCACTTCTCTCATACCACATCCAGAAATGTATCATTCTGTTGTCCAAGGGACACTAAGTGTATCCAGGACCATCCCTGCCAGGGTACCAAAGAGCCTCAAATTAGTATTTCTTCTACTTCCTTCTAAAAGCAAACTAATTCATTTTATATTTTGAGCAGTTCAGCAGAAAAATCTGTTTCCCAAGTACTTTCTCCCCTTCCCCAGTTAAGATATTTCTAATATCTTAAGTAGATGCACTTATTGCAACTGATGATTCATTATTTACATATCATTTTTGGCTAAAGGCCAAAGTTTACTCAGGATCCAATACTTTGTATGGTACATTTCCTGAACTCGACACATGTACAAGGACACATGTCCAGCATTATGGCCTCATGTAGTTTAACTGTGCACCTTTCTGAGCTCTACCTATAAACCTTCCTCTTCCTTGTTTTCTTTGCATTAATTACTAATAAGAAGTTAGGTACCACACCGTTTACAAGTCCTCTGTCAACAGAGTCTATTCTTGCTATTCCCCAGATCTCTTATGGGTCATTTCCTACTCTCTCCCATATCTAGGTATTGATGGCTAGTTTATGACAACAATCTTTTGGCTTGACTTTTCCTCTTCTCTTTTCATTACTCAAATCTTTGTTCATATTACCAATAGAAATATCTTCGTTAAATAAATCCTGAGGCTTATATGTCTCCTGAGGTTCCCTCTGCTGATGTTGAGTTTAGAATTGTGCTTCTGCAGCACAGCATCTCCCCTGTAGCTATGCATGTGCTATGATGCTGCAAATATCCACGTATTGATGAGTATCTTTATATTCTTCATGATGTTAAGTACTCAAGAGATTGAATTTTTAGAACACAGGATATTTGTCGTATGTGTGTGTGTTTGGATTTATTTTTGTTTTATTTATTTTTTCTTATTTTTTTCTTCCTTTTGTTATTTTTCTATGGCAGCTTCGACAGAGAACTTGATTTATTGAATTTAAACTTTTACTTGTGAAGTCTGTAGGTTTCTCTCACTGAACTTAATAAACTATTACAGTCAATTTATAGCTTTTTATTTCATTAGCCACAGCTTCTTAAAGACAGACATCATGTCATATTTGTGTGAGAGTTTTCCATGACAAGGAAAGGGGTTGGTACTTAGCTGTACTTTCCAGGGTCTAGAAAAAAAATGACTAGGAAAGAGTAGGCAAAGGAACTAGAGGCTACTTGTCACCATGAGATAATTTGATAGCAATGAGAAGGGGCTTTGAAAGCTAGGAGGGGAAGAGAGTCCTGAGAAATTATGTACCCAGAGCTGATGCTGATGAGAGCTGCCATGGTTGGTTTTTACCATGTGGTGTGCAGGCACTGAGAAGGAAACAGTGATGACTTAAGTAAAGACTGCCCAGTACTCAATGGGACCTATATCTCAGGATCCTCTGAAGCAAGAACATGGTAGATGAGTGAGCTGATCTTCTCCTCTGATGGTCAATGTCTGTACAGCTACATATCCTCTTGAAGTTCAGGTGTTCTTGGCCTTTGACAACTTCTTACAAACTCAGGTTGAATATCTTGGAAAAGAGAAAGAATGTTTCTAGCAAATTTGGAGCCTTGTAGAGCTGTTGACATTTTAGGAATAAGAGGAAGGAAACAACTTCCCGCTGATTCAAGTAAAAGAAGATTTGAGAAGTAAAAACGGTCTTCATAATGATAGACAAGCAATGGAAGGTGAAATGAGCTATAATTGTCAGTTTGCATAGCCTATAGAAAAACTGAATTCCAAAAATTTCAGAAAACAGTACCTTTTGGGGTCCAACAGTATGATTCAGATTGAAATGATGAGACAACAGTGATCTCATTATAAGCCATCACATATCTCAGTGGAGGAACAGCAGGCAGATGCTAGGGATCTCTACACAGAGTCAGTTGCTGAAAGTAAACATGGAAAGGGGCAGGTAAGAACAAGAAATGAACATATATTCTTGAAAGTTATGCTAACAGGACTCCATTTTAAGTTTCAACTGGGAAAAATCCCTGAAAAAAAAAGATTTATTAGAATTGACTTTTAAACTCTAGTTTTGACTAAAACCAATCACAAGCAGAGAGAACAGTACTTAAGAAATACAGAGAAGTAATTTACAGCAAATTAAAACAGAGTTACCACTGCTGATTAAGAACCATTGGGTTCAACATTTGTGTCAGTACAGCGGCTTGCTGGCTTTGTAACCTCAGTTGGCTCCTATATGGATCTGCACCTTAATTAGCTTTCTTACCTACAGAATAGATACAATAATACCAATTCACTGTGGAATGTGTCCACTAATTAAATTAGATAGTATGGGGTCCAGCACAGTACTGACATTCAGTTAGCACTCAATAAATACACAGTGCCAGCTTCCCCATGTTCCCTTAAAGGTTTCTTCCAGTTTCAATTGGAAAACTATTCTAAGACAGTAGAATAATTCACGTATACATGCAAGTGCTCTGCTGATAACATTTGAAAACTGTAATGCTGTGATAGATTTAGAGAGAAGTTTAAGCAGGTATTTTTGAATGGTGGATTTGTATCCCTATTGAAGTTTTTTTTTTTCAGTACCAGTAAACTGATGTGCCACTGTGCCAACACTTGTAAATTATTTATTTGGGAGGAGATGTGAACACTCGAAAAGGGAAAAAATGATCCCCATGTAGTAGTTTCAATTCCCCAAGAACAAAACACCTTGTGCTAGGCTAACCTCACTCAATTTGTTTTTCTTTGCCTTTGATAGGTTTATTATCCTGGAATAGCAGGCTAACTCTCTAAACCTTAATTATATCTTGATTTCAGCAATGCTTTTGGTAGTCTTACATAGAATCTTATGGACAAGAAGGAAAATGGAGTCATATAGTTAAATACATGTATTTAAAAAAGGTCCCAGGTATAACTAAAGTAGTGTTTATGTTAAGGTGACAGATGGTTGCAAAGTTGAATGGCAGAAAATGCTGACTTTAGAGTATTTTTGTTTAATAATTATAAAATACATAGTAAGCCAGCAAGAGGCATACTACTTAATTTCAAAAAAGACATAATATTTGAAAAAGAGCATCCATGTTGTATATTGAGGGTATTATTGTAAAAGTTCATAGTTATTAAAGATAATTAAACTTACAGAACCAAAAGAAAAATTTACAAAGTATAAATATACAAGGCTGTATATTTCAATATGTAGTTACATTTTATTGCATATTTAATTATGTTGAGTGCATACGGGCATGGCTTACAAAACATTTCTTCTCCAAACTATTTTGTTAAGTTGGGTGTTTTTCCAGCTGATAGGCTTTCAGGAAATTTGAAAATCATTTTATGTATTGTTTCTATGTGTTTGGGTTCATACCATCAATTTAATTCTTGATTGGTTTTCAATAGGTGTTTTCAACAAGAAAATGGACCTTTTAAAAACTCTTACATTCTGGCTGATGCCTTTCACATGTCCTTCTGTATATAGGAAGGCTAACTTCAGTTGTTAAATCAAGGTTTATAGCCTTTGCCATGCAGGACTCTCCCAGGAAAGGGGTGGATGCTTTGTTTTTCTTTCTATAAATCTCTTCTCCTCCTATAAAAAGATATATTGACAGAATTGTTGATATGTCTACAATACACACGATTATGATTTCTTTTCATTGGACTGCCCTTGCGATGTGGTAAGCACCTTTAATTATATGAATGGTTACTTTGTTGCTTTATTGTGTTTGTGGTGCTATTTCTTTTTAAAAAATAATTATGATTTGTTTTTAATTACATATCTCTGTGTTTGTGCATATGAGTGAATTGCCTGTGGAGACCAAAGGCTTCCATGTAGATATAGTTTGGAGCTTGGTGCTGGGAACTGAACCCAGGTTTTTTGCAAGAGCATTGAGTGCTCTTAACAGCGGAGCCATTTCTCCCTTCTTCAGTAATGATTTTGGTTATTATTTATGTCTTAGTTGTTGCTTTATATCTCAGCACCTTCTATCTCCTGGTACTCTGTTCTATAAACCCTGCAATTATTTTTTTTCATTTTTCATTTTCTTCATATTTCTTTAATCTTTTACTTACAGTTCACAGTGGAAGTATGTGTTTTGTACAACTTACTTGTTTTTTCTACTCTTCCTGTGGCATATACTTGAGCAGTTTCAATGTCTGCCCCTCCCCTAGTTCCACTCACATTTTCTAATTTTATTAATCTCTTTCTTCTGATCTCACCCTGTGTACTTCTCACTTCTTACTGTTTTTTTGTTCGACATTTTGGATCAGTCACCAAAACAAAACAAAATGCTAGTAGAAGGATGGCACCTTTGGTATTTTACAAATTTGTAATTTTTGAGAGGTAGCATGATACTTTATCCTCTTGATGTTTATTTATTAGAATTTTCAGAGAGTAGAGGATGTTAGGGAGAAAACATACTCAACTGGAGAACTTAAGATGCTACTATGTTGACTGATAAAAATCAAGATTATAAATGATATCAACTGGATAGAATTAAGTGTTGAAACAAGAAAGGTGAATAAATGAAATCTTACAGGTTGCCTAAAAATAATGCCCTTAACCACAGAAGGGGGAAGCCTGCCTTGGTCCATTTCCAGACTCACACACCCTGTTTACTGTTTGGCTTATTTGATAGCTTTCCAGAGCTCGCTTTCTGAAGGCTTCAATTATACCAAATGCTGAGAGAGTCACACCTGGTGCCCAGGCCACGCACCTAAAGCCAACGTGTTCAGTGTGAGCTTGTTAGCTCAATTCCAATCTATCTAGCAGCTTTATTAACTAGTGTAAAAGTGTCACCATCCCCCTGGGCCTGTAGTCACCCTTAACCCTAGACTGCTCTCATACAAAAGATAACTAGCACCCAGGGATGTTGTCTTCTTCCTCATAAAAATTCCTTAGCATAGGTGCATTTGGGGAACAAGGTATTCACGTGCCGCCTCAGTTGCCTCTCTGTCTTGCATGTGTTTCAAACTATGCTGTCTCTGAATCCAATGCCTTCTGAGTGTATTTTAAGCAGTTAAACGATACTGGATGAGGTTATCTTCCTATGTCTTCCGAGGCTTCTCTGCTTCATCAGGTGGGAAGGTGATGAGATGTCAACCCTTGCCTGCCTCTATGGCCTCTCCTAGTCCACCTCACACACCTGACATCAGAGTCATAACTAGTTGTCTTCTTTCTGTACTTTATTTTTATAATTAATTAATTTATTTTTTATTCAGTTTACATCCTGCTTGTAGCCTCATCCTTCCTCCCCTCCCAGTCCCACCCTCCCTTCCTCCAGCTGCCCCCCTTGCCTCTTCCTGAGAAAAGGGGAGCTCCCTTTCTCATCCAGCCCAGCTCATCAAGTTTCCTCAGGACTGAGTTTGTCCTCTTCCCCTGTGGGCTGTCAAGGCAGTCCTGCCAGGGGGAAAGTGATCAAAAAGCTGGCGAGTGAGCCTGTGTCTGATGCAGCCCTCACTTCCCTTACTAGAGGACCCACACAAAGCCTAAGCTGTCCATCTGCTACATCTTTGTAGGGGGCTTAGGCCTAGTTCATACATGGTCCTTGGTTGATGCTTCAGTCTCAGCAAGCCCCTGAGGGCCCTCGTTAGTCAGCTCTCTTGGTCATCTTGTGGAGTTCCTGTCATCTCCTCTTTCCTCCCACTTATCCATGAGACTTCCTATGCATCTCCCAATGTTTGGCTGTGAATCTCAACATCTGTTTTGATACGCTGCTGGGTATAGTCTCTCAGAGGACAACTCTGTCGGGCTCCTGTCTGCAAGCTTAGCAAAGTATCATTCATAGTGTCATGGGTTGGTACTCTCCCACAGAATAGGTCTTTGGTTGGTTCAGGCATTGGTTGGGCATTCCCTCAGTCTCTGCTCTATCTGCTCTATCTTTATCCCTGCACACTTTGAAGGCAGGGTAAATTTGGGGTTGAAGTTTCTGTACTTTACTTTCCTGCCCTGTAGTACTTTACTTCCTTCAATTTCCTGGAACAGTCACAATTTTCCATTTGAGAATCTTCTCAGGATCTCCATTCTATGCAAATCCTTGAGGACCTGCCAGACTGAATAATCTCACCTTCTGGACTTTCCCAGCACTTCTCACATGCCAGCACTAATACGCCTCCCTCTATTTAAACTGAGCCATTAACACATGGCATTTCTACACTTTCAAATACAGTCACTTCACTCTCAGTAAACCAGTTATTTCCCTGCCAACCCTACTCTTCCTAACACATGTCCTGATCCTTTCTTTACCACTGATGACTGTTTTGCCTTGGCCTTTTTTTTTGAACATTTTCAATGTACTTGTTCTTTAAAGTAACTTCTCACATATTATTTGTTTCTACCATATGATACTTCGTTCTCAGATTACGTTTTAGAATAATAATGATTGTATGATTTTGTGTTAATTTTTTACCACTTTCAAAACATTGAAATTTAAAAAAAAACCAACAAAATGTTTTTCCCTCTTCATGTAAACAATGCACATTTGAAAAAACAAGCAAACAAACAAATCTGAATTTAGATATGTGGTTTTAAGTACTTATGAATAGATATAGAGAGGTAAGAAACGATAGGATTATATGCTAAAACCATTTTCAGTAAAAAACAAAAAAGTATTTATTTTTACTAGCTTGAGAAAAAAAACGACAGTGCATGTACAAGATTAAAGATGTTATGAATTTCTTCATCACAAGTAGTTTTGGTTGCTCAGTTAGCCTCATATAGCTGTAATGTCAAATCTGAGGAACAGATGAGGTTGGCATACTTTAACTATCTGCTTGAAGTTTCTGCATCTCTTCTATGGAGAATAAAAGAATTATCACATAGAAATAGCTGGAATTTCCCTTAAGTATCACTTCCCAATTTTAGATATTATATTTACATTGTAAAATTATGAAATCATATTTCCTTTCTGTAAGTACAATTAGCACGGTTTGCTAAATATGTTCCTATATGTCAATGAATTCTAGGCTGCTCAATATCTGTCTTTTAATTATGGTTCACATTTCATCAATTTTCTCAGTTTTCCTACAAAACATTTAAACATAAAAGTGTTTTTGAAATCACAAATATTTCTATTCTCGATTTCACATAACAAATGTGAATATTACAAATTATTTTAAAAAATAAAACAATGTGGATTTTGTATACTATGTGTTTAAATATATGCAGATAAAATTTTTCCAGTCCCTCTACCTCTTTTTATTGATATGAATTCTGTGTATTGAGTTGATAGAATATATAAACACAAAATTTACTAGATATAATATCTGACTGTAAAGAAAATATGTAATTGTGCTATATATTCTAGTGTCAACATTTTTGACGTATACGTATATGTATATACATGTAGTATATTCAACCTCCTAATATTTAATATCACCAAAATACATAAAATTGTATTCAGCTATAAATAACTCTTGTAAAGCAGAAAATCACTTGCTTCTTATAATCCATATGTGGTCCTTACGTCTTGGTTTATTTGGCTAATGTGTGGTTTATACAGCCACATTATGTTTGCCCGCACCCCTACTATTTCCTGACGCCAGTGCAACAATATTGGCAGTTCTGCAACGAGCAATCTAGCGTGTGTCATGGATGTGTTCCTTGGGAATATAGATCCCATAATAGAACTGCTGACTCATTTGTATGGGCCAGTTTAATTTTATTAGATATTGCTGAATTACTTTCTAATGTGTTTTGCCAAATTTACACTGCCAATTACTATGTATGTGAGTACACACTGTTTATCAACATTTTGAATATTTAATGAATTCATACTATTTAATTTTGAAAATCTGATGGGCACCACATGGTATTTTCTGACTGTATTAATTTTTACTTTCATGATTTCTAGTGAGGCTGAGCATTTCTCTAAGTTTATTTCTACTAGGCCTCTGTGCTTTTTCTATTTATAGTTTTTCACTTTTATTTTCTTATATGCACATTATGTTTATCTATTACATATGTACAGAAACTTTCTTCTTCTTCTAGACTTTATTGTGGGATATTTTAATATTAATATAGTCAACCTTATAAGCTATTCCCTTTGAGGTTTGTTCTGTTTGTGTGTTCTTTAAAAAATATCATCCCCAAGTCCAAGTCATATAATTTGTTTTAGAAAGTTATACAGTATTGATTTTTGCAAAAAAGTCTTTAATCCATCCTGATGCTGTTTGTGAGAATATCGTTAAACCTATGTGGCCCAACGGTTTTAATAGGACTGCTTATTGAAAAGCCCATGATTTCCTTTCTGATCTTTCCATCTGATTAAAAAAATAAACCTTTAAAATCATTTATATTTTCTGAAACTTGCAAAGACAGCGCAGAGATTCCCTCTGCAGCCCTTGCTTACTTTCCCTCTTGTTATCTCATTCATTACATCAGTGCTTTTGGGACCAGTGCTGTCCAGCATTAATCTGTCATGATTAACAAAGCTCCACAGTAATTTATATATTTTGAATTCTCTCCAAAGTCCTTCTTTCCAGGATACTCCACTTTGCCTTGGTCTCCCTGGGTATTGGTAGCATCTCTGACTTCCCTTGTTTTTCATGACCTTGGAAGTCAGGTGGGTTTCAGTTATTTTTTTGTATGGTTCTTTTTTGAATTCACTTTTTAAAATTTATTATAATTTATTCACTTTGTATTCCAGTTGCAGCCCCCTTCCTTATCCCCTTCCAATCTCACCCTCCCTCCCTCTTCTACTCCTATGCCCCTCCCTAAGTCCACTGATAAGGAAGGTCCTCCCCCACTTCCATCTGACCCTAGCCTATCAGGTCTCATCAGGACTGTCTGTATTGTTTTCCTCTGTGGCCTGGTAAGGCTGCCCCCATCCCCTCAGGGGGAGGTGATCAAAGAGCCAGCCACTGAGTTTAAGTCAGAGACAGCCCCTGCTCAGGTGTTTTTATTTTTATTTTATTTTATTTTTATTTTATTTTATTTTTATTTTTAGTTACAATTTGTTAACTCTGTGTCCCAGCTGTATCCCACTCCCTCATTCCCTCCCCCTCCCCAACTCCCTCCCTGGTCTCCTCCCTGCCCCTTTCCAAGAAAACACTCTTCCTTTTGAAGTTTCATTACATTTTTCATGCTTACACAAGGGATATGAGTTTGGGGAGGAAGGTAACAAAGAAGGGCCATTCTCAACCCATTAATTCAGGCTTGCATGTTATGGACAGGACTTACCACTATTGCTGTTAACTCTGTTCTTTTGGCTAAGGCTGTGTTTTCTACTTTTTTTTCTAAAATGTAATTACTTTGTTCCATTTGCCATATTCTGACTTTTGTGATGAACAATTATGCCCTATTCTCTTAGAGAATTGAAGTCTTCTGCTTCTCAAAGGTGCTAAGTTATTTGGAATTCCTCTTTAAAGATCATTATCCATTCTTTTCCCACTTATTTATTAAGTTAATAATTTATGTTCACATAAACTGAAGAATATTTTATTCCTCAAATTAAGATGCTGCACTTTGGTTTTATAGTTCACACTGTTTCATCTTTGGCTATTGAGAGAGCTCTTTTGCTTGGCTCCAATGTTACTTTGATGTCCCTTTATTCTTTCAACACCTCCTTGCTTTCTGGCACTGTGAGATCTTTATTCATTTCGCCAGCTGTAGCATCAGTTATTTCTCCAAGGAGTTTCCTTTTTTTTTTTTTTTCTTTACAAGTGGTACTAGATGAGAAGACATGGTACTGGGTGTGCTTGTTGCTGCTCAACTATTAGTACTATTGATCTTTCTTAGAAACTAAAGCTAAGGAGTGTCTGTGGATATACTGACTCATGGAGATAAACCTACAATTTCTTAACATGTAGAATGTTGTTATTAAACTAACAATGAATTTATTTTAGTGCCTCTAACTCCAATCTAATACCACACACTAAATTTCCCTCAACAGAAGAATAAAGAATATATGAAGAAAATAAAAATAAAGAAAATATGGTGTACTTACACAATGGGATGTAACTCAGATGTTAGAAGAATGAAATAATGGAATCCAGAGGTAAATTGGTAGAACTAGAAAAAAATCTTTCTGAGTGAGGTAACCCAAACTCAGAAAAACAAATATGGCATATTTGTTTATATGTGAATTTTAGCTGCTAAGTCAATGATAACCAAGGTACGATCCGTAGAACCAGAGGTTAGGCATAGAGTAAGAGACTAGGGGGAAAAGATCTCATTAGGAAATGGAAATAGAATAGTTATGTATGGGAATGTGGCTGGATGATCAAATGGAGAGGAAAGATGGAAACAAGACTATGGGGAAAGACAGCTAAAATTAAGGCCCATTTGAGGGGCAGTATGGAAACTTAATGCAGTAGAAGCTTCCTAAGATTTATACATATATGAAGACAATCTAAATGAAATTACCAAATAATGATGAACACAGTACCTCAACTGGACATTTATAGTCACCAAATGAGGCTTCCAGTGCCAGCAATGGGACTCATGGGAGTCCCCAAACATCTCAGGCTGTTGCCTAGACTATAGGTTGCTCTCCACAAACTGAGAATAAAGGCCCGTGGCTGAAAGCAACACCTACACAACTCCTTGAACATGGAGAATCAAGCTCATGCCTACATAGTGCTTTCACCCCTAAATGCCTTTGATATAGGAAGATACTCTGAGTGCTAACAGAAGAGAAATGTAAACATTAACCAACCCATAAGCCCTTTTTTCTACAATGGTGTCCTTCCTGCAAGATATGTTAGTGCAGTGATGACACAAAGCTTATAAGAGTAACCGACCAGTGTCAGATCTCCCTTAAGGCCCACTCTACACAATTGAATCCACATTTGCCACTGTGTGTGTGACCCAGAGCCTAAGACTAGATAGCCCATGAACCTAAGGTAAAGCCAAATACTACTGTTCTACTAAGAGGACATAGCAATCAAATGACTCCTAGAGACATCCTGCTATACTCATAGATCAGTACTTTACTCAGTCATCATCAGAGAAGCTTTCTCCTGCAGAGGATAGGAACAAATATGGAGGGCCATAGCTGGACAATAAGCAGAGAGTGAAAAACCATGGAATACTCAGCCCTATTGGACGGCTCTATCAAATTCCTACCTCCCTCCCTGCTCAGAAAACCCAACTGAATAGGAGTCAGAGGTAATGGAGGAGCCAGAGGAGATGGAGAGTACCAAGGAAATAAGGCCCTATAAATCAACAGGGTCAATGTCCATGTGATCTCAGAGACTGAGACAGGAATCACAGGGCCTGCCCAGGTCTGCATCAGATGAGATCTTTTGGCTGAACTTAGAGAATCAGACACATGCCCCATTTCTAATCCAGAAGCTATCTCCATTTGATTGATACTTGCAAATAAAGATTTTTTTTTTTCTCTCTAAAGGAGTCTCCCTGGGGAAACAAACTACTCTTTGGGGTAGGATACATGCCCAGCGGTGGATGGCTATTAGAAAATGAACTCCCAGGCATCTTTAATGGTTCCTTGCCTCACAGTGTGTGTCAGAGCTGTTTTTTTTTTCCTTGTTTGTTTTAAATTTTATCTTATTTTTAAAAATTGTATTTATATATGTTTATTTTTTCTCCATTTGCCCTGAGGACCCTTTGTGTATATATCATGGTTTTCCATGAGTGTTTTTGTGGGATTCCTGAGTGTGTGAATGGCTGTATCTGTTTCTTGTGCCTTTTCTTGGGTTCTTTTCCTCTTGTTTCATTGTTTGTTTTGTCCTATTCAAATTTGTTAGTTTTTGTTTTATTTTATCTTATTATTATCCCTGTTTATTTTCTAATGAGAGACCAAAGGAAGGTGGATATGGAGAAGAGGGGAAGTGAGGAGGAACTAAGGAGAGTGGATGGAGGTAAAACCATGATCAGAAAAAGAAAGTCTTTCAATAAGAGAAAAAAATGAAAAACTGAATAGTTCTTAAACATTACATAGACTATTATGGTGAAACCCTTTGGGCCAAGAGTTTTCAGAGTGAGAAAGTCTTAAAACATTGGTCTAGTTTCTTTAATACTTGTTGAGCTACCCAACTTTCTCATCTTCTCATGTCAGATTTTATCAGATTACTTATGCCATTCCTAGAATTGTTTACTGCCAGTGAGCATAACAAACTAGTGTTACTAGGATTGCATGATGAATCTTGTTACCTCTGTTCCTTCTAAGAAAAAAAAAATTTTTGAAAATATGTTTGTTTTCAGGTGTGTCCAATGTTTTCACATCATGACACAATCTTGTCACACAGAAAGTTCACACTTAAGAACCATGCATCAAAGTGAGACATAAGTCACACAAAAATCTCCTGTTTTAAGTAAGTTTAAAAATGGTGTTTGGCAGCATTCAAAGCTGCCCTGGAGCACATGTGGCCTGTATATTGGGCACACGTGCGGGATTTTATTTAATATTTTAGTTATTTTTACTTCATCTGTGATAAGATGCCTTGAGAAAAACAACTTAAAGAAAAGAAGTTTTATTCTGATGACAATCTGCAGATGCAGTCTACTTTAGTAGGGACCCCTGTGTGTAGGAGCTAGAAGCTGCTGATCATGTTGCAGCAATAGTCATGAAACAGAATGATGAATACTGGGGCTCAGCCCTTTGTCTCCTTGTTATTCACTTCAGAATCTCAGCTTGTGGAATAGTGCTACACATATTTAGGATGAATCTCCTGATCTCTGTTATCCTAATCTAGATAGTTCTTCACAGGCATGCATAGAGGTTTCCCTAATCTAAATCACCCCTCACAGACATGCCCAAGGTTTGCATCTTAGGTGATTCTAAATCCTATCAGGTTGACAATCAATGTCAGCCACCACATGCTATTGTCTACAGGGTCATGTATCACCTCATAGGATGGGGCAGTATTATCCATACTCAATGCCAAGTCTTAGAGCACTGTAAAAATTATTGTGAAGATCCATTTATATTTTTTCTATCAGATCAACACTTCAAGAAAATGTGCTCTTCACTTTTCTCTGCTTGGACTGGAATTATTTTTTAATGGTATAACCTTTTGTGGAACTTTTTTTCTTTATATTTTTTAATTGAGGGAGACAAGGAGTTAATCTTGTCTATATTGACACTTAGATAGCCCTCAAATCATGACTGAAGATAATCCTCATGTCTACCCCTGAAATTTTATTTGTGAATTTCTTTTCTGCATACTTGTAACAGACCACCAGAACTTTATAGAACTGTTATCTGTCTTTGTAGAAATGTTTCCAACATGGAGAGGAGGAAGATCTGCTAGAATTGCTGTGCAGCTGATGGTGGGGTGAGCTGGGTTTGAAGGCCACTAGCCTCGCCAGTTGCCATGGTAATAGAATATTATTAAAGTTTTGATTGCAAAAATAGGTTGCTTTATGTGAATCACTAAAGAAAACTGAGAAATAAAGTAGAAAGAAATCATGAGGGGAAATGTTGGATGTTCTTTACCTCTTTAGAAAGTGAGACAAGGCCATAACATAAAGCTTGTCTAGCTATACATTGTCTCCCCTTGGGGGAAGGTGCCAGAGGCAGATACTTTTGTATCTTTGAAGAACAATCTTAGAACAAGTAAGATTATGGTTCTTTCCAAGTGCCTTTTTTTTCCGTGAATACCTTGACACCTCAGAACCAGGTACTCAGTCTATTCAAATTGTTCTATGTTGAGATTCTGCAGGCATACTCAAAGGAGACCCCAGCCTTTGGTAGGAAAGGGCAACTGAGGCCCTAGTTTCTTCTCTACACAACAATGGGAGGTCATATTTGTGCATTTCTTCTGTCTCCTTGTGAAAAATACCTCTGTTGATACACAGGTCGAAAAGGGGTCGAGAGAGAGGTGTGAATGTTTGTGTGGACCTCAACCAGTGCTAGAGGTGGCTGGCTAGAGAATATCTGTTGAATATTCTCAGAACTAGCTTAAATTCTTTGGAGGAGGATTTATACTGAGCTTATTGGCAAACTGTACAATGCAGAACTATTTGCTCATTTTTCAAAAGTCATCTTTTAAACATATATGTATTACAGACCATAGACCATAATTGATGCACAGCATTTACTTTGTAGTAAATGGTTTACCAACACAGTGATCTGTCTCCTTTCCTGACTCTGCGTAATGAGCAATATATTATTGTCAGTTCACTGGAGAGGAAACAGGATCTTGGACGGTGAGATGTGTTCACACTTACCTGGCAGCTACAGGGGATCAGTTCCTAGGCTGATCCTGAATCTCTCTTCTCATTGGCACATTACCCTTTCTGATTACAGAAAGTCTTGCTTGCAGTCTACCTTCACTGAGGAGAAACCAGTTCTTAAAGGGCACATGCATCTCTCTTGCCCTCCACAACCCTACTAGTTGCTCTCCTATGCTTTGCTTGCCTAAAGAATACTGTAGGACCCAAAGAAAAGGCATCAGGGTGCTCTCCCAGTCTCTGCTGCTGTCCATTCTTTGCCAGGGATTTCCAAACACTGACTTTTGAATGAATTTAATGGGATAAACTGACATGGATTTAAGGCTGTCCAAGCTTTCACTGTGTGTAAGATACTATGCTTAGGGCTTCTTGGGAGAATAGGTCAGAATCCTGTCCTTAGAAAGGCCCCATTAAGAAACAGCCTGCTGGTTAACAGTTCACAGTAGAACAGTGCAGTGATGTGTCGGATGCGTGGGCTGAAGGCAAGTGGAAGAAATAATTATCTTCAGCTGAGCCAAGGAGGGAGCTGGGTGTAACAGGGGTGGAGGTGTAAGACGAAGAAAGTGATGGTAAATGGGGTATTCCAGGTAAAGAGGCAATGCATGCCAGGTAAACCAGGAGCAGAGATTCAATGTCTCTGCCCTAGAAATGAACAAAGCTGGAGTAACTTTTAATTTGAAAATTTCAAATCTATTTTATTACTTTTTTAGCCCTTTCTCGGATATAAATTAAATGCTTATATTTGCTTCACTAGGCATACTTGCATTAGAGAATTTAAAAGATTACAAATTTGCAAATGTTGGCAGTCATCCTTTATATAGAGGGACGGTCTAAGAACCACTCAGTACTCCTTTCTTGGTTTCCTGGCTTTAGATTAGGTGGAAAATAGAGTAACAGGGGAGCCCAGAGTGATGAGCTTACATGTTTGGTTGGTCCAGATCCAAGAGATTCTTTAATATAAAATGAAGAATTCCTGTGGTGAGTGACAGAAAATGAGGGTTTTGGTCTAGAGTGTGCTGTCAGCAGTCAGACATTTGAGAGGCAAACTTTGCAAATAGGCTGGATAAGGTAGCCTCAGGCTCCTAGGATAGGGGAGGGTCAAAGTTTTAATCTCCAAGGCTGGTCAAATGGAGAAAAGCAAGAATAGGGCTAGCTAATGGATTAACAATAGAAAATCTATAGATTGAAAAATCAAAAGGCTTGGATGTAACATTGGAAAGAGGTCACATTCAGGGTATGGCAGAGGAAGAGGGAAATCCATGGCTATGAGGAGAGGCAGGCCTGGGAAGCTCAGATACCACGATGACTCAGGGAGCAGGTGTTGGAAGGTTGCCTGCGTGC
This sequence comes from Psammomys obesus, assembly GCF_907164565.1. Lineage (NCBI taxonomy): Eukaryota > Metazoa > Chordata > Mammalia > Rodentia > Muridae > Psammomys > Psammomys obesus. The sequence continues at coordinate 162,613 of NW_026590598.1, read as the reverse complement.
AGTGTTGTAGTCCAGAGGTGACCTCAGAATCTTCAGCGGGCAAGGATTAAAACTACCCCTTCTCCATCCTTGAAAATTACTAGCATCTTGGGCATAATAGGAGAATGTTCTGTCCCTAGATGTGATGAGGCATTCACAGCTAGAAAGAACACAGGTCTAAATGTCAAATGAAGTCATCAACATCCCTTGAGAGCCTCCTTTTCTCTTGCTGTTTGTAGATTATCAACAACAATGCATATTAGGCAGCTAAATGAAGCTTTCCATCCTTTAGCCATTGAGAGAGAAATGGTAGGTACAGCCTACAGATAAAATTAACCAGAGCTGAAGCAGTGAGCATACACCAGCTATCACTGGAAATGCTAATGGTGAGAGAAAAGAAGTGGGGAGGGAGAATAGCCTGCAGTGGTGGTGGAGGCAAGAATGAGTTAGAGGAAGATTTAGAAGTTGTAGTTGTTTTAAAATGATCAAACTTTTATAGACAGAGAGGAGCAGCTAGACACAGGGCAAAGAGCAGCTGATAATCGAAGCAAAGTCTCTGAGGTAACTAGAGAAAATAAAAAGAAGACTGAGATTAAAGTAGAAAATAGAAACAAGGAATATAGGTACTGGGGATACATGAAGTGATTAGGTTTCTCCATGGACTGTCAATTTCAGAAGTCAAGCTTTAGGGACATTGTTAGGTAAGGGGCATTTTAGACTGCTTCTCTGTCCAGGAAAATGATAGTTTCCTGACATGAGGGAAGGTGAAGGGACCCACAGCATGGACTGTAATTCTCTCTGAACATATTCAAAGGTAGCTAATGGAGAAATGAGTGCCCAGCATCCATTCTCTGAATTTTTCCTCCAGGACATTAATGAGGGAATGTCCTTCTTATTATTTCCCTGGGTAAAATGTTCTTCTGGGGCTCTTTGGGTAGCAGGTGGGGGTTCTTCTTAGCATACAGAAGGAATGTGAACCTCCTGCTCTTCTGAGAGCTTAGTGAAAAGACTTGTGGTAATTCAAGTCAGGCTTTCAGTTCTGTTTGGCCAACTTAGAATTTTGATGCAGGTTGAGTCAGGACGTGGTAGTGGTATGAAAGCAGAATCAGCCTTTGAGTGTCTTACAGGAAATTGAGAGACACCAGACTACTGTGCATATACCACTCAACTCCTCTCTTCTACAGACTTAGCATTTTCTGGGAAGATGCTGGTTCCATCACTTTCTTCAGCTTCTTGCCTGCATTTCAAGATGTGGCTTTGTCAGCTTGCTGCCCCCATCCCATCAGTGTTGGAAGTGGATCATGTCCTCCTTTCTGTCACTACTGATCATACTTTAAAAGGCTTTTCCATTTTTCTTGCTTGAAACATTGTGCATTTCATTTACAGTTTAACTTATATGCACTATATCCTCAGAGAATGTCCGGTTCAGACCCAAGGTTCAGTGCTGTCCCACCCACCTTGAGGTTCCTTAAGAGTATTGTGAGGACCACATGATGGGGTGACAATTAGACTTTGCTAATTGACAAATTTGAGTTTGTATCTTCTTAGCTTTATTTCCTTTGGCTCCTAGATGGAAACCTGGAAACCATATGAGTGTATCTAGTTCATTATAAGGTCATCATTAAAGTTGCTCCATCATTTTATTTCCATTTCCTCCGTTCCCGATTATGATATACCTTGGAACATACTGAACTCTGACCTCTGTTCCTCTTAGTTGAACACACAGCCCCTGCCTCTGTTCACATCATGATGAGCATGCTGCCCGGGTTGGCATCCTTGGTATACTTACAGCCTTCACACCTGTACCTTTGATCTCCATTACAGCTTCCTTGGACCAGTTCTACCTTACCGCTTGTCCTGTTGAACATGTTGGCATTTGAAAGTTTGTTTTCAAAATAGATTCTGGACATAGAACTGAGGATGATATACTGATATGGGGGTCAAATTACTGGACTTAGGAATACTCAGAAGAGACTTCTCCTATAGTTCAAAACAAGATGGCTTAGAAAGAAGGGCTGCTTAGACTGAGGAACCAAAGGGCTGGATCATCTGCAAACAGTCAGTCTGTAGTCACATTTTCTTCTAAGCATTATTTATTTTATTCTTTCTCCAAACATCAGAGTGATGTCTCTGATAATTCTGTCTGCTATTAACTAATGGCAAGCCCAGTGACTAATTGTGCTTGAATCTGATGAGCAAGTGAGATTAATTGTCCTTGCAGACTTGCTTCTGAGTACTCAGGGAAGAGCAAAAATGCAGGCATGCCAAGAGCCACCTCTGTGAAAATGTGGAGCTTTATCAATCAAGTCAGACATTCTAAGATTAATGAGTACTTATAATTTGTTTAGTCCTATGCATCATAGTTTTCTGAAACTGGAAAGACTGAGCTTTCTAGCTCTTCTGCCAGCCCAGAGATGGAAGGCTCACTGGAAGCCATGTCTTCATGACATAAAAAAGCTAGACAGGATTCCTCCAAGGGTGTGTGCCAAAAATTCTTATGCAAACTGATTATTGAGCAGAGAGAGAGAGAGAGAGAGAGAGAGAGAGAGAGATCTCAAGTGAATCAGATTGAGGAATTTTTGTCTGTGTAGGTTAATATCATGTAAGTGTTTGTCATCCTCTTCATCAGGATCTCAGTGGTCACTTAAAGGGCACCGTTCTTCTTGTCCCTGAAGTGTGACTACTGGGCTCAGTGTTATTGTGTTGGTCATCTGGGCTAGGAAAAAGACGTGACCTGTAGTAGCGTCCACTCTTCTTCACACAAACATTTTAAGTAACTTGCTTTGTAATGTCATTAGACATTGTCCCTAAGAGACTAGAGACAAGACTGGGGATCGAAGAACCTCCCAATGACACACAGACTATGCCATTGTTATAAGAATTTTTTCTCCGATAACCTAAGACATTTCCTGGAACCCTGATGTAAAATTCAATCTCCTGTTGTACCATGTTGCCACAGCCTGAGGTCATCACTGTTCTGAACGTGGCACAAGCTGGTACAGGTGGGAAGGAAGAAGGGACAAAGAAAGCACTTACTTTTAGACATTCTGCTTAGGACTGATTGACAGCCTCAGTGCATTTCTTCCCTGTCTCATAGCCGCATAGTCTTCCAACCCGGGGAAAACAGGAGTGTCACATTTTTTCTAGCCCTTCCAATAGTATGAATAATTTCTCAAAAAAAAAAAATTCATAGGAATGAGTTTCTCTTTTTTCCTTGGCAATTTTCCTCAGGCTAAATGACACAGACCAGCAGCATCAAGGCTGATGGACAGTCTCTTATCTCCTCTGAAACAGCTGTAAAGCCATTGATAGTGCAATGCACATGAACCCAGAAATGAGCTCTAAAAAATAATTTTCAGTACACTTCAATGGAATATATCAGCCTGTTAGATAGACTGACCCTCTAAATGCCTGAGCCTCAGGCCCAGGGTTCGTCCTACATTTATTTCTTTCTGGGATAAAGGACCTAGAATGTCTTTGGTTATGATTTACATTAATAATGAATGAACTTCTCAGAAACATACACTGGTATGTTAGAGGTACATAATTTGTTTGACTCTGTTTTGGATGTATTTGTGTAGCTGTTTAAAAAAAACTACAGTATTCACTTTTTAAACATCGTGTAAACGCTGTGTATGTGTGTATCTTTGAAGGTCAAATGACAACTTGTAGGATTCTGTCTTTTCCTTCTACCATGTTAACTCTAAGAATTTGACATAGATCATCAGGCTTGACAACATGTTACTATACCCAATGAACCGTCTCATGAGTATAACATTGTTCCATCTACTTTTTTGCTAACAGGCATGAGAAAGAGTACATGTTCCCTCAGAATACTACCTGATACTTTGCACAGCTCTTAACTGCTAAAGGCCTGTTTCACATGATGGTGATTAATCCCAAATGATTTTTATGACAGTCATCTTGATCATTTGTTTAAATGTGATGGCTTCTGAAATATTCTAAAGTGTCTTATGAGCTGTGACCTATGAACTTTTCTATTCCACCACTTTCTGAAACTGGACTTTAAAATTTGTATTAAACTTGAGGTTGTTCAGTTGCATATGCTAATGCTCTTACCATCCATTTGATCATCTCTTAAAACACATGTCCTGGGTGCTTGGTCTGCAGGAGGCTTTCTGAGGGACACCTTCTTTGTAGTAGACCACATGAGGAAAGACGAAAGCTTCACCCTTAATACAAAGGAGACTGGACTCATGACTTGTGATCCTAGGGGAAGTCACAGCACAAAAGCCAGAAAGAACCAAAGAGAAGGACAAGTTCACGCACCCTGTGGAAAAAGTGATAGGAAGAAGCAGGAACGAAGCCATACCTGAACTAGGAGCATCTCAGAAGCTACAGGACAGGAGATTTAGTAAGAAAATCAAACAATTTTTAATACAAGTAAAGTCTGAAATGCACTTTTTAGGGTGGAATTCATATCTCAGAAAAAAAAATTGGAGTAATCACTTAGGTCAACATCAGAGGACTAAAACAGTAGAGGCCCAAGAGGATCCTGTGGCAGCAGGGTGTAGGGAAAGACACTCAGCTAAAAGACGGCAGTATAAATGGAAACAGGAGAGTAGGCAGTAGAATCCTATTGATTACACATGGCAGATGAAGAGGAGGAAAAGACTTTTAGAAGAGCTAAGACCTCACTTTTGTGGTATTAAGACCACAAAACCAGAGAGTAGGACAAGCTATGAAAAGCAAAAAAGGCTGGGGAAAACTCTGAGTCTGAGGAGGCAGCCATTGATCGAAAAGAGATATTGAGCCAGAGGAGAGGGAAATAGTTTTGGCAGGCAAAGCTGGGGGCTTCCAAGGGTATGAACATGCTTGGTGTAGATGTGTTTACATTTTATTTCCCCAGCAAGCATGTCCACATTGTGAATCATTCATCTTTTGTACCCAAAAGATAGTCATATGGAAGTCAGGAAACAAGCTGGTTCCAGAAGAATCAGCTTGTGTGATGACAGATAGTGAAAACTATTCTTCTTGATACCTGGAGGCTCTCATGCCAAGCTCACAAGAGAAATAAGGTTTGAGGATGAGGCAGAAATGGTGGTCCCTCAGTAGGTGGATGGGATAAGGCAGAGGAGATGGAGGTGTGACAAAAGTGGGCAAGCAGAGATGAAGGAGAAAGATGAACCAGCATCATCCATATGCGGGTGTTGGGGCAAGGCAGTTTCCATGGGTGGTCTGTGAAGCCCATGGATCTGCCAAGATGGTGGACCCCACTGACAGAGGGTGAGGGATATAGCTGGCAGGGAATAGGAGGTTCCTCATGGAACAAAAATGTTGCAGTTGCAGCTGGAGTAGGCTACAAGAAATTGCCCCAAGATTAGATCATTGTGGGAAACAGAAGCCCAGCATCCTGTCTTACACAGTCTGGCCTAAGGATTGGGATAATTAGGACCCAGAGAGTAGGACAAGCTATGAAAAGCAAAAAAGGCTGGGGAAAACTCTGAGTCTGAGGAGGCAGCCATTGATAGAAAAGAGATATTGAGCCAGAGAAGAGGGAAATAGTTTTGGCAGGCAAAGCCGGGGGCTTCCAAGGGTATGAACATGCTTGGTGTAGTTTTGTTTATATTTTATTTCCCCAGCAAGCATGTCCACATTGTGAATCATTCATCTTTTGTACCCATCACTACAACCCCAAAAGGTTCTTTGGAGTCCTACAGATCACAGTTGCCTCTCTAACAGGAACTCCTAACTTTTTTACTGACAGCTAAGGGACAGTGAGCTGTTGTCTTTGAAGTGCTCTGTACAGTGCGTGGCACATGTAGCTGGGCAGAATAGGAGCTCAGCTACCCTTCACTGAGTCCCCTTCACTCTTCTTACTGTCCCCCTTATTGAATTCTCAGAGACTCCAATGTCCTGATGTTGGGTGGTGGCCATGGAATTGTCATCATACATGGAAGTCAAGTTTAGCCCAGTTAGGGCCACATACTTGCTTATACCTGGAGAGGTCATATGAGCAGCCAGATAATGCCAAGGTATTCCAAACACAAACAATGCTTTTCTGACACTTGGCTTCACCAGTGAAATCCTACAGCAGTCCCTCCATGTGCCTTCTAGGTCCTGAGAGCTAGACATTTTAGCTCACACGCCAATGTCATGACTTAATTTCTAGATTCATAGGTAAGATCAGGAGCTTTTAAGAACACAGCAACCATCAATACTGGATGCTATACACTGAGTCTGAATAAGACAGTCTTTCTGAAGGGTAAGAAAGTCTATCTTTAGGAAGCAACTGGTTTTATAGCCATTTTTCAGTAATTCTAAAAAGCCTTGAAATGTGAGATAGGATTTTGAATAGTAATTCATTGTGTGTCCTTAGAAAATGTCTGTCTTTTCTGGGGCTTATTGTCTTAGTCTTTGAAATGAGATGATTTTACACATAGTTTCTACTCAGCAACTTAGCCCTAACTTTAACAGTGCTCCCAGTGAGTTAGGCATGAGCTGTGGAGATGGCAGGAAGATGGAGCCATTTTCTATGGAGTCAGAAAGCTGAGTGACACAACAGGGCCCGCAACAGAACGCAACTGAAGCAGTTGTTAGAGTTTACACTCATGTTGTGTATAGTGCTGGAACACTCTGAACACAGTGTTTTCATGGATTAGGCACTGTGTGTCATGTGTTGTGGTTAATACAACACGCTGGGAAAGGTGCCAGACCTATCATGTATCTTCCTGAGCACTAGCAAAGGCACATGTGTAGCAGCCAGATTCCCTCAGCTCATAGGAGGGAGATGATATTTAATAAATGTGTAAAACTGTGAATATTAATTAACCTTTTAAACTCTATATTTTATCTATATAGTAATAACAATAATAATCCACCTAAAAGATTGCTCTATAAATGCAATAATAGTGCTTTATATATGGCATTCAGCAATCTCTTATTTGTCATTTTGTTTTGTTTTGTTTTTAATAATAGCCTAGCTGGTGAGAAAACAAGCAAATAAAGGTATGTATGTGAGACAAAGAGTGAGAGAGAGGGAGGAAGAGAAAGAGTGAGAGAGAGATTGATTCATCAAAGCAAGATGATGCTATATGGCTGTATGTTTGCATCTTTCTCCAGCTTGGAAGTCATGGAAGGATGCTATTGAAGGGTGTCCCACAAAGAACAGCCGATGAGTATCATCAGGCTTCACAAATACTAGGTATAGGTGTAGATTTACACTCAAGGCAGCCGTGTTGTTTCATAGATAGCACTAGTTGGTGGTCTATGCTACCTTCCTACTATACCGAAGATTCAGTTCTTTTCCTTTACTTCTCTTTCTTGCTGTGTCCTCGTGATTAGTCTCTGTATTCCCCTAAATGAGGGCAGTAGCACTGATGCTGTCAGAAGAGTAGGATCTGAAAAATATTGTGGGGCCAATTTGATCATGCCTGCGGTAACATGACAGATGAGAGGAAGGCTGATACGAGGGGCAGGAAGCACAGGTCCCAACTCCACTGTCTGGTTTAATGATAATACTAGGTGCAGAGGAAAACAGCCCACATAGGTAGGTAGACACAGTAAGATCCAGCAGGACCTGCTCAGTGTTAGATGCTCTTGGATATTTAGGTAGAGACCCCCTCCCAATGGATAATGACTGTTAAGGTGCTCAGGATGAACAGTGGCTGCACCCTCCTGTAGTATTTGAAATCAGGTCTCACTGTGGGCTATTGGCATACTCGGCTGCTGAAACTGATTTATTGATAACAGTGAAACTGACCTATATGAGACAATGCAAACATGAGCATCTAAACATATGCAATATCCTCTCATATCCTAAAGGTTAATCCCAACCTGATTTCTTATTTCTCTTCTCAAGGTTACCAGGATCTACCTGGTAAGATAGAAACCCCTTGGCTAGGTAGCTGGAGTTCCATTTCACAGTTTGCTAGTAAATGGACAATGAAGATGGTCTTTCAAAGGGAAGTGCTGAGACTGGAGGAAGGCTTCTCCCCACGCCTCCCTGGAGAACTGCTCTAATACAGTTTTTTGGGGTAAACACATCCTTACTTCCCCCTAAGATTTCAGGCTTCTTCTATCAGAACAGTATGAGAAAGGGCTTTCAGTCCTAGGTCTGAATTCTGGCTGAGTCACACTGACGGAACCGCAGTGGGCCTCAGACTCATTCGCATGTAAAGCAGCACCACTCCATCTTTCTCAGTATGCAGATGCTCCTTAGGATGAACTTGTATCTCAATAAAGCCTTGTAAAATGAATACATCCTCTGCCCAAATGGTTGTACATGCTGCTCTTGCCCAGCATATTTGGAAAAAATTGAGGTTATCATATAGCGTATCTTTAGCACAGTCAAAATTTACTATTGTAAAGTCAAAAACCCGTAAGATGAACTATTATTATTGTAATGCCATCTGTTTTCCTAAAGAAGTGTATAATAAATATTTATTTAATGGTGGCTACTCCACAGGTTCTATTAGAAGACATTTATGAAAGTGAAAGTCTGTGCATGTTCAATACAAAGTCATTTTTTAACAAATATTATCAACTTCTTATGAATACGTAGGACCAAAAGAGAGGTGTGTATATGTGTGTGCATGCTTGTGTGTGTGTTTACACACCATAATTATTTGAGCTTTCAGGTAGTTGCTTTTGTGTAACTCATTTGTTTTAGTTTGGGAGGTGTTTGCCAGAACCTTGAGTCATGACCTCTAGGGCTGAGCCATATACATCCCTCCTACCCTCTCCTTAGAGGAATTATACTGACAATGTGCCTCCCTTCCTGAGACACTCTGGAGATGCATATTTATGTATTTCTAGTCATCAGCCCAAGAGCTCAGATTTTCCTGTCCTTGGTGTCACTTTAATTAATACACTCCCATGTGCTAGGTGACAAAATTAGGTTGCAGGGGTGGCAGGCATTTATATCATGAAAGGAGAGAAAAAGGTGTTTGTGCCATTTTTCTCCTCAAGCTCTGCTATTAATCTTTGCAATCAATACTTTTTTTATTTTTGGCTTAGAAGCTGGTGAGGTAGAATCAGACTGTCAAGTCATTTAAGGCCATATCTGCATAAGTAATAGAGATGGTTCGTTACTTTCACTCTAGGTGAAAACATGTATTCCTGGCCAGATGTGACAGGGACAGTCTCTGTGATTCTCATGCCAACTTTATGATATGTTTGATTTAGGTAAAGTGCCTGGAACCTGCTGGGACTAAGTTGTTATTAAACACCATCTGCAGTTTTTCACTTTAATTAATATCATAAGAATTAGGATCTCATGCTTTCATTACCACGTTAACCCTTTACGATTATAGTAAGAAGGAAGAGGAAGTGAAATGAAAACCCCTAAGATTCTTCGGAGGGTTTGATATCTGTATGTTGAGCCCCAGATACAGCTGATCTCTAGCCAAAGATTGCTGACATTTCACACAGTAGGTCCAATGGTAAAGCAGTATCAGTATCGCCTATATCTGTTTTCCAAACCTTTTAAGGGAAAGAATCTTAGCAACAAAAACAGTACTTCTACTAATGGAATAGTTGTATCGATGACATCAACTGTATCATGTTTTTAGGGATTGATATTGTTTGGCTGTATCATGAAATATACTATACACTTAAGTAAGTGTTTATTCACATTATCCTTCATTATTCATAGGGAATTAATTCCAGCTCTTCTGTCCCCTGTGGATATGAAAATCCAAGTGCTTTCAAGTCACTTATAAAAAATGGTGTCATGTTTTGCATATGACCTACCTACATTGCTTTATTTTTAAAATCATTTCTAGATTATTCACGATATCTATTACAAAATAAATGATATATGGGTAGGTACTATAGTATATTGCTTAGGGAGAGATGACAAGAAAAATGTCTGTACATGTTCAGCATAAATGCAGATTTTTCCAAATACCACCAAACTATAGTGTAGATTTGGAGAGTTCAATTTTGTGTGTGTGTGCATTATAATTATGTGATATAATTATATGCTAGAACTAACTATTTTCCATGAATGATACAATTTAATTTTTACTACACTAAGATACTACTGCAGACAAGGAAGTAGAGAACCAGTCTATGCAGCTGGTATGTAGCAGATACCAATGTAAGCTTTGTTGAATCAAAGCTGACACTTTTCACCAACATGCATAACTCCATGAACCTTTTCATGTTGAAATGTTGAAAGAAATGTCTCCAAGCAGAGATGAGACTTAATTTACCCTCTTGGGTTTCATTTCCCTTCAAGGACATGAAGCATTAGCTTCTACTATCAAAACCTTTGTTACCACCAAGAGTTCATGATTGTGGCCTTCAGTTCGACCCTCAGCAACGCCTGGGCTCATTGGGTGGGTTCACCATGTAGAGCTGAGATTGGCTGAGTCTATGAAAACGTTTCATCTAACCACATACAATCACAAACCATGAACATATTCAGACAGCACATGAGATGGAAACAGATTGGGAAGCCTGAGCTGTAAGGTTAGTCTAAACGTGATGATTTCTCTAGAGAGAAGAACATTCTGGAGCCAGGCATTGCTGCGCAAAACTCCGTGCTTACTACAGACAAGCTGCTTCTTCTACATGGTTTGGCTTCCTTATAGGGAAATGGAGATGTTTGTTCTTGCCTCTTTGGGGTTCATTGGGAAATTGCAGAGGAACCAACAAATAGATGTCCTTTAAATAGTGTGCCTCAATGTTTCTTATGCTTCACTCAGTGTTTGGTTGTGAGTCTCAGCATCTGTTTTGCTCCACTACTGGGTAGAGTCTCTCAGATGACAGCTAAGATAGGCTCCCATTATGTATGTCTTTCTGGCTCTGGATTACCTCACTTGGGATGACCTTTATTTGTTCCATCTATTTTGCCTGAAAATTTCATGATATCCTTGTTTTTGGTAGCTGAGTAGCATTCCATTGTATAAATTACCAGTTTCTTTATCTATTTTTCGGTTGAGGGACATAGTTGTTCGGTTGTTTCCATATCCTGGATATTACAAATAAAGCTGCTATGAACATAGTTGAGGAAGTGTCCTTGTTGTATGGTAGAGCATATTTTAGGTATATGCCCAGGAGTGGTATAGTTGGGTCTTAAGATTGAGCTAGAAGTGTAGGGAACCTTGTTGAAAAGTACAGGGAAGGATAGAGGAACCTGGAGGAAACAGGAGCTCCACAAGAAGATGAACAAAGCCAACTCGCCAGGGCATTGCAGAGACTGAAGCACCAACTAAGGACCATGCATGGACTAGACCTGGCCCCTACACAGATTTAGACAAGGGGCAACCTGAGCTTCATGTAGGTCCTCTAGTCAGGAAAGCTGGGGCTGTCTCTGACATGGACTCTGCTGCCTGCTTTTTGATTGCTTCCCCCTGGCAGAGTTCCTTCACCAGGCTACAGGAGAAGAGGATGTGCCCAGTCCTGATGCAACTTGATGTGCTAGGGTTGGTTGTTGTTGTTGTGGCTTCCCTTATTTGAGGAGTAGGGGAGGAAGGAGTAAGACTGAGAGGATAGTAGGGAGGAGGCTATGATCAGTCAGGTCGTAAAGTGAATAATAAATAAATAAATAAATAAATAAATAAATAAATAAATAAATATTTTAAAAAGCAGTATGCCTCCTCTCATTAGAGACTCTTGCCTGTTGATATCAGACTCTTACACAAGAAACTGAAATCGGGAGCCTTAGGAACTCTCTACTGTGGCCCTATGGCTCTACTGGACACTAATACTATGCTTTATTCCATCTGATAAATTTCCTCTTGAGGGACATGTGGTAAAAGTGAACTTGAGTTGTAAAGAACACTGGCCATTTTACTCTCCTACATAGGTCTTTTCACAAGTTAATTTTCTTATTGTTCAACTGTCCATCACATTGTCATTGAACACATTCATCTGTATTGGGCTGATCATTGGTAAAATAACAATATCAGCAACATCACCATATAAACAATTTAATTTCTGTACTGCTCATCCATCCATTATCTATCCATCAGCCTTACATTTCTATAACAAAGAGATTACTTGATCTCATGTAGCTGTTGTTGTGCTATATCTGGAGATAAAGAGATCAATGAAGATACACAGCCTTCTTCATGAAGTGGCATTTGACAATTCAGAGCAAAAATTAAGTCACTCAACACAGTGTAGCAGTACTACTGTGATGAGGGATGTCTTTATCATTGTGGAATATATCAGTCATCTGGGACAGCCAAGACAAAAATGCCATAAAATGGGTGCCTTGGATAACGGAAATGGATTGTTGTGTCACTCCAGATACTGGAAATCTAAGCTTAAGATGTTGGTTAGTCCTATCTACAGACCAGGAAGAATCATTTGTTCTTTATTGCTTCTATAGCTTCTGATGGCTACTTGAGTATCTTTTGGCTTATTTATAAATTGTACCAATCTTGGCCCTTATTTTTCTTTGTGAATTGTGAAAAAAATATATATGCATACAGACATATATATTTGTATATCTATATATTTGTACATATAGATATCATCAATTGTGTGTTGGTTTGAATGAAAATTGCCCTATAGGCTCATATATTTGGTCCCCAGTTGGTAGAACTGTTTGGGAAGAATTATGAAGTCTGGCATTATTGGAGGAACTATGTTAAATGGGGAGGGGTCATGGTGTCTTGTCACAGAAATAGAAAAGTCACTAAGACAAGTTGTATTGAGGCAGTACAAGTGGGGTTCACACAGTGATCTCATTTAGCTTATATGCATGTGAGGCCATAGGCAGGAGGTTAGAACATAAGTGCTTAATTCAATCTAACCCATAACTCAGGGGAAAAGATTGTCATCAGTGGAAACATGGAGGTCGGACATAGTGAAATGAAGCCAAAACTAAATATGCGGAGCTGATGTGTTCTTGTTAACAAAAGAAAGAGACCAAGGGATAGACAGTGGTGAGCTTAGGAGAAAAATATTCAGTCTAGCCAGAAGACAAAGTATAAAAAATTGGTGGATGACTATGTGAAACAGGCCCTGTGTTTTGTAGGAAGTTGTACTTGAATGGGCTGCTTCAACCTGACAGCAGTGGGGAGACATAAAGTGTTTTCAGTAAGCACCATAGTTAGAATCTCATTACCACTGTCCACAGAGCATTTTGTCACCACAGTATGGCAGGACCCTGAATTTCCTTCTGCGGGCACAGCTTCATCCTGCCAGCCATATTTATGCCTCAGAAGAATGCTGAGTACAGTGTGGGGCTGACATAGGGGAGCCTGGCTTCTTCCTCAGTGTTTGGAAGATGGGAGCCTGGGTCAGCATGGGGTTGACCTGGTTGGGATATGTGGGAGGAATGTAGGCAGGGATGGGGTACAGTGGGAAAGATTTAAAAGAGACAAACTTCCATGGGGTGCTCCTGCACTGCCTGCCACTGCCTTTTTCTCTCTGTGCTCGCCTTGCCCACGAAGTCAGATATCCACGCTCCCTCCTTCTTGGGAGTTTACTGAAGCTAACAGTACTGAACTTCTCAATTGTCTTCTGTACTCATTCTACCAAAACTAGGAAAGGCATGGTTCAAAGGGCTTATATAGTAACCTCTTTGTTTGTTTGTTTGTTTTAATAACTAAAATATCTAATAGGACAGAAATAACAGGGCAGGGGCAGTAGAGACATGGCTCATCTGTCATTCACCCACCAAAATAAATCAGAATTATATGTTTCCTTGATAACCCTTGGGATGTAGAAGTCCATATCCACATAATCCTGACCCTGGTACTTCCAAGAAGCTCAGAAAGCTTGGGAGGCAGTGTCTGTCTCGCCTGACACAGATGTCCTATGGAATAGAATGAATTCTCCTGATGACCTTGCCTCTAGGAGCAGTGATTCTGGAGGAAAAGATGCAGAGAAAACCTTCTTTAAGTAACACAGGTCTCTCTGGATTTCCAGGAGATTTGTGTCTGTTCTGCAGAATGACAGGCAGCTTCCACCATAAATAAAAAACTCTGTTGAGCTCTGAGGAAGGGTTAGCTTTGTTCTAGCTTTGTTGCTTGTTTTTGTGCATCCATTATGTTTCATCTCAAGAAACTGAGAGAACATTATGCTGCTAAGATGAAGCCTGCAGCCGCCAGAGCTCATGCCGTTGGAAGTATGAATTTGCTTTGCTTCCTCAAGCATCATGTGGCCGTAGCCTTGTTGTCACTTGGAGAAGAGCTTGCAGGCCTCTGCTTCCAAAGAATAGCTGCCAGTGCCCTGCAGGGGCCATGCTCCCAGTGTCTAGAAAAGCTGAGTGTTAATTGTTCAAAGTCTGTTTGTTATATCCTCCCTCTGATACATCTGAGTCCCAACAGAAAACAAAATGAGATTCCAGTTTTCAGAGAAAAACAACCATGTTTCAGAGAAAACTGTCCATGATGCTGCTTTGTTGGAAGAAAGAATCCTAAACAAGATAAGATTTTTCATTCCAGCACAAGCTGAAGGATAATGGAATATCACAGCAGGGGAAGAGCTGGCGATCATCTTGTCCAGTGGTTTCTACTGCTGATGTTTATAAGGCCAGACAAAGAATGTAAATGTTGTCGACAAGCAAAGGAAGTGCTGGGCCTGTAAGTGCACAGAAATCATAAACCATTGAAAGCATCCAGTTTAAAGCAAGCGCACACTGTCCTAGCCAGTCAATGACATCTGAGTCTGTCGTACGCCCTGGTCACTTATAACCACGCTAGAGTCTGATCTCTCATTTCCTAGTCAGAAAAACTGACAGTCACAGAAGCAGCTAACACCCATGGGATGTTCCTACAGCTTTGCCTGGATTCACTCAACCCATGAATATCTATGCTCTGCCTACAAGGATACTAATATAGAAAAAGGCCACAAGAGAGGCAGTTTGTTCAAGGCTACAGAGCTTGCACGTTGAAAACTGATATTCCTACATTCTGAGTGCCCATCCTTTACCACCTTCCCATCAGGGCATCCCTTGATCACTGATGTGCCGTGTTCTCTGGGCAAGGTACCAGGCTCTCAGGAAGATAGCATTTGAGCTGCAATAAATGCTCTCCTAATTGTCTCCCACCTGTTAAGAGGGTACCAGAACAGAATGCTTTCCATGCTCAGCTTTCTGTCCTGAGTGAGCTGGTACAAGTTAGGGAGCTGATACTGAAGGTCTTTACCACGAAAGAGAAAACATTATTGGACTTGGGTAGACCTGACACCCACAAGTACATGTGCTCGTCCATGTATGTTGCCAGCAGCATTTCTGTGGTACTTCATGTAGTTCTGTAGCTAGGTGACTTATTCCTTTCAGGCAGTCTACTGATGATCATGTCATTGGCTGGAGACAATGCCAGGCAGAGGCTTATGGAATTTGTAGCACCACTGGGACAGTATGACTTGCACTTGGCATTACTAATGATGCCACAAGAGCCTTCTTTCCCATAAAATCATCTGTAATTGAATGGCCTGTGGCTTGGCCACCATTCCTAGTTGGAACTCATTAAAGATGATCATTGGTACACCTTCCATGTACAGACTTCTGAAGGCTTGGCATTAGGTTGATCAGCAAGCTCACCTAGATCTTGTCATGGGCCAGCTCCCAAACCTTATTGGTGGGGAGAGAAATTAGCTGGTCAGAGAAGGACCTGAATTAGCCAGTCATTATGAAAGCATTTGTTTCAAAGCTCAGTTCCTTCCATCTTGTGGACTCAAATAAAGTCTGACAATAGTAAACATACTTTGTGCCTCCCATTCTCCTTTCCTAACTCTGTCACCAAAATTGATATCCTTGTTCAGGTAACTTTTTTCCCCCTGCAAATGGTTACTATCTTGTGGCTTTGTATTTAATCACAGCTGGCTTTGTATTGTTCAATGACAGGCTCTTGTGTGCTAGGATTTTCTTTCAGGCTTTGCCACAAAGAAATATCTTCATTTGTTTTCATACGTTATGGATGCTGACTGCCCAGACCTTAATTTTATAAACAAACCTAAGACCTTTGAACAGTTATCTTGGCTCCATCCATGACATGAATTGGCCTCCTGTGGCGTTATCATCCAGGCATTGCTCTTCTGTTTTGAAATTTCTCATAACAAATGGCATCTCTCAGGCCAAGTGTTCAGGTCTTCCAACAATACCTTTCTTGGCAATTTCTTCCTCTTTTCTATCCTGGGATCCTTAAGTGTATTCTCACACCTACATACACCTAGACTTGGACTTGTGTGCCTGCATGCACTACATACATATGAGTACATACTTACTGTTACTCAATAGCTCTGTTCTAATGTGCATATGACCTGTTTTCTGTTATTGCCTGCCCTGTCCAGCATATAGGACAAGCCTCCTGCTCATTTCTGTATTCTTTGACCTCTAATGGTTTAAGTGGCATTGATACTTCATCATTTCCCCATTATCTTTGCACTTCTGCAGTTCCATTATAACTATCCTCTAAGTAGTTTTAGACAATTGTTGTCTCTGGATACTGTGCTTAATGCTTCTTCATTATTCCCCATTTTGGTTCTTAGTAAACCATTAATGTTCTCAGAATATTTCACCCACACAGATATCTGTGGTTTGAAAATACTGTTAACTCATTGTGGGGCATTGTCAATTACTCTCTTCTATGTGTCAGTTCCTCTTTTCCTTCAAGTTATAACCTCAGTCTCTTCTTTCCCACCAACCTACTCTCTTTGCTCCAGGCTCTAATGCTTTGTCTTCTACTAAGTTGGAATCAGGTCAATATTACATTCCCAGGAGTATGTGTTTAATCCTAGGAGAACATTGTGCATGGTGTTCTCCATTATCTGTGTGCTGCTTCTTCACTCTCCCTACTTAGATCAAGCTACTTGCTATCACCATTGAGTGGTGCTGGAGTACACAGGTTTTGTTTATTTTTTTTTCTACCAAGCCATCTTGAGTTTTAAAAAAAGCTCCTTGCCTTGCTACTTCCACCAGGTTCTTGATGCCTCTGGGCCCCTGTCTCTTCATCTGTAAAGTAGGGGATAGGCTATAATAGTAACTTTATGAAAGAGATACTACAAAAGCTAAATGGAGCAATACAAATGAGCTGTTTGTAGAGTCTTATATCTCTCTTCTAGCATATCCTGTGACCGACAGGTAAACAGGCATAGCAGAGGGGCACAGATATCTGTAAAGAAGTAGATGAGGGATAGAATCCAGTAGGAGTAGAAGAGATAAAGGTTATTGCCCTGGAATGGAAGAGTCCAGGTGTCTGGGTGGGGCACCTTCATAGCCTCTTGGGAAGGTAGCTAATTTGCCTTTCTGGCATATTTATGACTCATAATGAATTAAGTGCCCCAGCACTGATATATTAAAGGTTAATTGTTTGTTCTGCTTTTGTACTGATTTGTGGCAGCAAATATTTGTGGGTGTTGATAACTGGGAGCTAGCCATGGTTTTTACTAGAGACTGGCAATGATGCTGTGCAAGGCTCCCACTGAGTGGCAGGGACACAGACAGCAGCTGCATCTTGGAAATTCTCTCAGCTGATGGATGCTGACTTCTACTGAATCCATGATAAAAGCTGTATCTTGAAGCTTCAACTTGACCTTATCCCTGTGAGGAAGCAGGAAAAGCTGCTACTTTCTCAGCTCTGTGCTAAGCCCCAAACTCCAACACCAGTTCTTTATTTCAAGCATGCACGCCATTGCTAGGCCTTCACCCCTGAAAATGTGAGAATGGTCAGTCCACAATGAAGACCTTCTTTCCAACATAATTGCTAGCTTAGACATTTAAAGACAAGACAGAGCTACTTTGTATATTTGTATAGGTGTGTGTCTATGCATGTACATGTGTACTGTGTCTATTATAGTGTTTACCATATGCCAAAGGAATAATGTGGGTAGGGGATAAGTTATACCAATTTACCTAGAATTTCCATGGGTTTTTCTCTGAAAATCCTTAATATGTGAAAATCCCTCAGTCCTGGAAGAATGGAGATAGCTCATCACCTAAGTTGTGGATACTGTTGATAAAGCAATAAGGTAAATAGCCAGATCTCATTCTTAGGTCAAAACTGGCATCAAACTGGCTTTGGTCAGGGATTCAGTACATCAAAGAACAGCAGAATTTGACTGAGAAGGGAGAATGAGAGAATTGGGAAGACTTGTTCTAGATTTAAGGGTTTTGTGTTTTAAGTGTTTGAGTTTGACTATGTTTGGCCTGGGAACATATTAGTCAAATAATGGAGTTGTCACTTGGACAATTTCTAGGAGCTCATGGGGCAAGTTAGGGATTAATGGCTCCCTGGGAGTCCAGAGTGTAGAGATGTGTCTCTGGGTAACCAAGGTAAGATTTTGACAAAAGTTTGTCACCACAGAAGATAGGATCTGGTGCCCAAACTCCAGAATACTCTAGGAGTCAGTCTGTGAAAATAAAGAACTAAGAAAAGTCATGAAGGAGGAGGTTCCTGCAATATGTTTCCGAAACCCCAAAAAAGAAGAGCTTTATGAAAGAGAGACTGATAATTTGTAAAACTCTGCTGATGTGGGAGTGGGGCTCAGTAGCTGGAAGATCATTAATGACCTTGAAGAAAACAGTTTTGTTTAGTGGTTTGACAAATGAGTAAGTCAGAACATAAGAAATGGGAGAGGGTGATGGAAATGAAAACCATAGATAACTCTCTAGGGATAACTCTCTCGGAGGTTGGAATAAAATGTGCTATCAAGGAGTTTTTAGAGGTAGAAGATATATGGGTTTTTCGAGCTCATGAAATGATCCGTATAAAGAAGTAATTTTGTAATCTAAGAGACAAAGGTGACAAGTGGAAGAGCAATGTACTTTGAGGATGCAGGCAAGTCCTAGATCCAGGACACATTATATACTGAAATAGCAGCCAAAGCAGAGGTGCCAGCTGACAAAGAGGTCTGACAGGCATCTGATGGTTTTAGAAAAGCAGAGTTCTTTGGTAGAGCCAAGTACTTTACTGATAGCTTTGGATTTCTTGGGAAATAATAGCAGGGTCATTTTCTGAGAGTCATCCAAGAGACCAGGAGAATCAGTGGTGCAGGGAAATTTATAAGATTGCCCAGAAGCATCAAGGGTCCTCTTGAAATCCATGAAGTTAGTGATTGTAAAGTTAGACCCATTACCATGCTTGTTTCCAGCTTGGATTTTTCTTCAGCTGTATTCAGCCTTTCAGCTTCAAGCATAGAATATGGTAAAATCAGAGCTGGTACTTCTACTGCTGTCTACCATAGTGTACATGGGACAAGGGGATGAAGTACATACTCAAGGGAGCTCACAGTTGAGTCAGAAACACAGAAATCAGGACCAGGCTCAGCCTAGAACACAGAGAGTAACATGGATCTAGTGGATGTGGCCTTCCTCTCTCTAACCTCCTTTCCTCCCTCGGTCCCTCCCTCTGTTCCCTCCGTATATTTTTGCATATGTATGTATATAGGTGTGCATGCTTACATGTATGCATATTTACGTGTGTGTCCAGTACGCTTATGTGTGTGTGTGGGTGCACATGGGTTGTACTTGCACGTGGAGGCCCATGTCAGGTACCTTTCTTGATCACTCTCTACTTGATATGGTAGAAGGCAAGTCTTTGAACCCTGGGCTCACCAATTTGGCTAGTCTAGCTAGTCAGCTTGTTCCAGGTACTCTGTATCTGCTTTCCATGTGTTGGGATTACAGGAAAGTTACCATACCTACCCAGCATTTACGTGAGATTTGGGGATCCAAACTCCAGTCTTCAGTAGAAAGTGCTTTGGATGAGCCATCTCCTCAGCCCCAGGACCCACTGTTTTTATAAAGTATGACACTTGAGATGATTGCTTCGGGTACAGCTTGGTAGACGGTGTGCCTGAATGAAGACCAGAGGACTTGGGTGAATA
Organism: Psammomys obesus; assembly: GCF_907164565.1. Classification (NCBI taxonomy): domain Eukaryota; kingdom Metazoa; phylum Chordata; class Mammalia; order Rodentia; family Muridae; genus Psammomys; species Psammomys obesus. The sequence goes on along the minus strand of NW_026590598.1, from coordinate 142,882 downwards.
GGGGGTCATTTGTGCTGGTGCTCCACAAACATAGTATCTGTGAAGAGGCTAGTGGGACAGAAACTCTAGTTACATACAGCTTGTTTTCTCTGTGGAAAACAATGGGGCCTGCAGATTTAACCTAGTGAAAAAGGGGATTCAGCCATGCACACAGCCCTATACTCTCCACCAGGACCCAGTTTTCTGATCTCACTGAGGTTCTTTTTGAGCTTACATCACTGAGGCTAATCACTTCCAGGGTCCAGGCTTGGATTAAATCTAGTTGAAAGTTGCTGAGGTGAAGGAAATGCTAGCCTGCCTATTCAGGAATTTTTACTCTCACCCCTGGGTTGGAAATGTGAGGTGTGTGCCTGGCTCTTGGGATGAAAATACAGCTATGTGAGGGAATTTATTCCACCGTAGCCTGCAGATGCTTCATGGGGGCAACAGGGGAGAGAGGCTCCTCTTCTAGATGGGTCTTAGCTTACTAGCAGGCCTACCTAGGAGGAAACGGGGGAGGGGGGTATGGAAAAGAAAAGAGAGAATGCAGAGCTAAGTTCCCAGTGTCTGGAACCGGCATTTGCATATCAGAGGGATTTTAAAAATCACTCAGGTCACATTTTTACATATAATACAAATACAAGTTATGCAGGAATATATTTGTTAGAACTGGAAGACTTGGAAGTGTTGTCTGTTTATCCCCCCCCTTTTTTTTCTGTTTACTAATTTTTTTTTGGTAAGGGTGGAAGTAGATATTTTTTACAAGTGTTGAAAAGTATTTTTCATGTTTCTAAACAACTTAGGAGGGAGGTATCTCTCAATCACACAAGACAGTAGTCTTCACTGACCTGAGAGATACTTTCCAAGACTCAGTATGGATGCTTACAAAAAAAATGGTGCTAAGATCTATATGCCATCTTTTTCTAAACAGCTATATGTATGATAAACTTCAATAATAAGTTAAATATAACAAAATACTAAAATAGAATGATTATAATAATATACTGTAAAAAAAGTCACTTAAAACATAAATTATTTATTTTTTATTTAATATTTTATGAATTTGTTGACCACCGTTTTGTATGTATGTTTGTTTGTTCTTAACCTTGTCATAGGCAGTGAAGCTTTTCTCCTGGTGTGGGCCCTCCTTTATTCCCAAGGCAGTTTTCCTGATCTGGGATTTGCTTCTGCCTTGACTCCTGCTTGCTACTTAAAACTGTACCTCAGTAGGCTTTGGACATGAGGAGCCTGTGTGTATCCAGCTTCAGTGTCTTCCATGCTTTCCTGATGGCCTAGGGGAAAAGTACCTGGAGTAAGAGAAACCAACAGGCTGCCTCTGGTCCTGCTGCTGCTGGTCTCAGTCCAACAGTCAAAGACCTTATTCTTTCCAACTCATCTTTGTTTAATGCAAGCAAAGACAGAGAAAAAAAAATGTGCCCAAATGCCAAAGCTGAAATTGAAAACACAATCTTACTTCTTTATATAATTATTTCCTTCATTCCTTTCCATAAACCCTGCTTTGCTCTTATCTCCCCAGCATTATCTTTATCAGAGGCTGTCAACTATGCCTTCTGATCTGCACCATATTCACTTTCCAGCATGCGTGTATAGAATATTTTTATCATTAATTTTTAAAATGTTTTTAAAGTACTGGGGAAAACAAACACATACTAAAAAAAAAAAAATTCATGACAGAGTTTCCCATGACCATCAAAACCCAAGTATATACTTTTTGTTTCCAGACCCCAGCATCTCATATCTGATGGTATTTACCTCTCTCTCCAACTTTACCACGTAAAGGTCATGAAACCAAGACCTCTGTGCTATTCTTGTCCTCTCCCTAAACCTAAAGCAGTGCCTCAGACAGGCAGGTTCTCAGAAAATAGGTGGGTATTGAATGATGACTGAATAAATGAAAGGAAGATCTTTGGGAAGCTCTGCACTCCATGGAACAGGCACAGAAGATAAAGATACAAGAGACTTCTGAGAAATGGAGAAGGAGACAGGATATGTATATATATGTATGATATGTATACATGTATGTATATATGTATGCTTGGTATGATTAAGCCCTCAAGCAGACAGTTGAAGGAAAATGGTTGCCTTGCTTCCTGTGTACAGCATCATCTTGGGTAAATTCAGACATAAGACAGAAACACGTGAGTGCTGGAAATGATAGCAGGCAAATATGAACACTGCAGTAACACTTCATTTATGAAGATATATGTGCCCACCCTCCTTCATCTATAGGCCACTTCACTGTGTTTCTTTAAGAGGTATAATAAGAATAATAGGTCTTCTGGAATTAGGTTATTCAGATCTAGGGTATGGCATTCCCATAGTTGTTGGAAATCTGTTTTACATGTACTGTATATTGATTCTGCTTGTTGTGACTGTATTTATCTCCATTGTCAATGTAAATATTTCTGTTTACATGTAAAGATGTGTTTATAAATTCTGTATTATTGATTTTTCCAATGCTAAAAACACATTTATCTCTTTGTTAATGAGGATGAATCTAGAAGTAGTAAGATTGATTTTTAGGGCAAGTTATGGGGAAGTAGCAAGGTAAGAGCCAGCTAGGGAAACTGTCCTTGGCTATGACTGAAGGGGACACCATGCAACTTCAAAGAGGTTAATGTGCAGATAAAGGAAACCGCTCTTAGAGATAAGGGAGGCTTGAGAAGACCTGTTTGCAAGACTGTTTGAGGTGCTCAAAGTAGTCAGTTATGCTTTCCAGTAGGGAAATCCCCAAATCAGCATTTCAGAATCAGAGCTACAAAAAAACTAGCTCAAGACACTTCAGTAGAACCATATATTGGCTAAAATGTAAACTAAGAGAGAATAGGCTTAGCCATGGGAAGATTTTGACACTCAATGTTATTCAAAGGAAGGAGACAAGAGAGGGGCTGGAAGCCTCAAGATGAACTTTCACTGTGACACTTCACCAGCTGATTAAGAGCTAAGGAGTCACCAGCAGTGGAGGAGGGTTCCCCTTTCTCCACATCCTCTCCAGCATGTGTTGTCACTTGAGTTTTTGATCTTAGCCATTCTGATGGGTATGAGATGAAATCTCAGGGTCATTTTGATATGCATTTCCCTGTTAGCTAAGGATGTTGAGCATTTCTTTAAGTGTTTCTCTGCCATTTGATGTTCCTCTATTGAGAATGCTCTGTTTAGCTCTGTACCACATTTTTAATTGGATTACTTGATTTGTTGCTGTTTTAAGTTCTTTAGTTCTTTATATATACTGGATATTAGCCCTCTGTCAGATAAAGGGTTGGTGAAGATCCTTTCCCAATCTTTAGGCAGTTGTTTTGTTTTTTGATGACAGTGTCCTTTGCTTTACAGAAGCTTTTCAGTTTCATGAGGTCCCACTTATTGATTGTTAATCTTAGAGCCTGTGCTGTTGGTGTTCTGTTCAGGAACAGTTGTCTCCTGCCAATGAGTTCAAGGTTCTTCTCCATTTTATCTTCTAACAGGTTTAGTGTGTCTAGTTTTATGTTGAGGTCTTTGATCCACTTGGATTTTAGTTTTGTGCAGGGTGATAAGTATGGATCTATTTGCAATTTTCTACATGTAGACATCCAGTTAGACCAGCACCATTTGTTGAAGATGCTGTCTTTTTTCCATTGAATGGTTTTGGCATCTTTGTAAAAAATCAGGTGTCCATAACTATGTGGGTTTATTTCTAGGTCTTCTATCTAGGAATATAAAGTTATACAACCCCTTTGGAAATCAGTCTGGTGCTTTCTCAGACAGTTAGGAAAAGTGCTTCCTCAAGATCCAGCTATGCCACTCCTAGGCATATATCCAAAAGACGCTCAAGTATAAAACAAGGACAGCTGCTCGACCATGTTTGTAGTAGCTTTATTTGTAATAGCCAGAAGCTAGAAACAGCCCAAGTGCCCCTCAGTTGAGGAAAGGATACAGAAATTGTGGTACGTTTACACAATGGAATATTACTCAGTGATAAAAAACAAGGAAATCATGAAATTTGCAGGCAAATGGTGGGAACTGGAAAAGATCATCCTGAGTGAGGTATCCCAGAAGCAGAAAGACACACAAGGTATATACTCACTCATAAGTAGATATTAGATATATAATATAGAATACTCTGTACACCTAAGGAAGCTAATCAGGAAGGAGGACTCTGGCTAAGATGTTCAGTTCCCATTCAGAAAGGCAAAGAGGATGGACATCGGAGGAGGGAGAAAACAGGGAACAGGACAGGAGCTTACCACAGAGAGCTGCTGAAAGGCTCTACACTGCAGCGGATTGAGGCAGGTGCTGAGACTCATAGCCAAACTTTGGACAGAATGCAGGGAATATTATGAAAGAAGAGGGAGATAGTAAACCTGGAGAGGACAGGAGCTTCACAAGGAGAGCAACAGATCCAAAAATTCCGGGCCCAGGGGGCTTTTCTGAGACTGATACTCCAGCCAAGGATTATCCATGGAGATGGCCTGAAATCCCTGCACAGAGATAGCCTATGGCAGTTCAGTATCCAAGTGGGTTCCATAGTAATGGGGACAGGAACTGATTGGTCTGCTTTTTGATCACCTTCCCCTGAGAGGGATCAGCCTTACCAGGCCACAGAGGAAGACAGTGCAGCCACTCCTGATGAGACTTGATAGACTAGGATCAGAGGGAAGGGGAAGAGGGCCTTCCTTATCAGTGGACTGGGAGAGGGACACAGGTGAGAAAGAGGTAGGGTAGGATTGGGAAGGGAGAAGGGAGGGAGGTACAGGGGGGATACAAAATGAATAAACTGTAGTTAATAAAAATAAAAATAATTAAATAAAAAAGAGTTAAGGACTCTAGGGATGATGCCTTGGAAGCCATTTGTCCCAAACCATTTCTTGCTCTGGGCTTTGTACTTTCTAGGGTGACCTGTTGAAATAGAAGCCATTTTGCTCACAGTTCAGTTGGGCTTCAGTGTCTCCATGCTCCATCTGTGTTCAGTAGGTATCCTGGATACCTGCACTGAGCAGTATTGATAAGGTGACAATTTAGATGCAGATAGGAAGGATTTGCCTGTACCATGGCGGGAAGATAGAAATAAATTGGGGCGTGGGCTGTTCTCCTTGGAAGATAGGTGAACTAATCAAGGTAGGCTTTGATCATGTGATCCTGAAAGTTGATGTATGCTCCCGACCCATGCTTTCTTCCATGGAGCGTGACCATCCTAGCTACTAATTTGTATTGGCTACAAAATGTGTCAGTGTCATATTAAGGAAAAAAAAATTATCACTTCTTGGATTAATTTGATTGAGAACAAACTTAAGCTTGAATTCTCTAGTTTTCTCCTTGTGTTTTCCATTGGTCTGTAGTTTGTAGTGAGTTAGTCGTCTGTTGTCTGTGTTTGATGTGTGAATTCTGTCTCTTCCTATTGAGTGTGTCTAAAAAAAAGGCTTTGCTTTGTATTTATTGAACAGCACAAACAGCATCACATTGGGAAGGAATGACAGATACTTACACAAAAGTTGAACAGTGTTTCGTAAGAGAGAAAGTAGTTGATCCTACCTGACTCAGCTAACAAACAATACAGCAAACATTACGTTAGCAAGGAACTATGTGCCACTTCCAATATTTGTGGTGCATATCTGTTGTATAAGGTTACTCTTGATCTGTTGGGTGTCTTCAGAAAATGATTACCGCCACTATTGCCCCCCCACAGACTGATATGAATTAGAAGCATGGAAGAGTAGATAATTGGAGATTAGAACTGTGCATTAGCTTAGGTTGTATTGCCTGATCACATGGGAAATCCAAGGGAAGTAAGGTTTGTTGTTACATTGTTCTCTTAAAGGTAGACTAAACAGAGGTTGTGTATACTGCAGGATATCAAGCCACATCTCAAGTGACCTCATGTATATTATTAACTCCATCGTGAGGATCAGGAACAGCTACAGTCATTTAAAATGTAAAATGTTATCAGTATATTACCCTCAACTCTGCATACCACCCCTAGCTTTGTGGGCACTGTGGTTCAAACACTGGGACTACTTGTTGACAGTCTGACAGAAGAGCAGACACTGTACATGACTGTGCTGGACATGTGCCTGTGATAATGAATATTCACCAACCCTATGAAACAGGATGACTTATAGAAACGAAGACTTCAGATACTGAATATGTTGTTCTGGTCAGTGTTTCTAGAACGTAATTAATTAAAGTTCCTTGGAGAGCTGTGAGAACAGGGCTGCCTAGCACCAGCCCAAGAGTTTCTGAATTGTTAGCTCTGGTGTCAAGATCAAGAGATTCCAATTACTCATAATGCGAAGGGGGCTGCTGCGGCTGCAGCTCCAAGGACCACATGAAAGTTGACGGAGTGCATCAGATGACTGGGATTTTCTGAGACAGAATTTCATCCAGAGTCACCAGCTTCCAAAACTCTCTGTCAGCTGCCTAGAATCACCTTGTAGTGTACATCCCAGCTGAACCATATTGACTCCACCCATCAGGGTCTGTATAATTTCTTCTCTTCCTAGAATGCCCTACTCATTGGTTCTTCCTTGGCTGCCTCCACCCAGGCTATATGATTCAGCAAAATGCTTCTTCAGGTAACCCTTTCTTACCTCTGGCTCACAGATTAGTGGCTCCTCTCCTGGTTGTTTACAGATCTCCAGTTTGTAACTGGATTTCTCCCATTCACATTGTTTGGTCAATTTTGTTGTTGTTTGTTTTGTTTTCTCTAGTCATTCACATATGTCCTGTTGTAATCTCACTACTCATCTCCTGCTTTAGGTGTCATTGTGACTGGCCCATTAGCCATTTAGGAGCTGTCTGGGGCAGTAGCTGGTCCAGTGATTTCTATCGAGGTGCGTATTACACACAGGATTGACAGAAATCGACCTGTGATGAGTGGGAATGCCCTCCATTTGTCTTAGAATGTAAGTGCCTAGACACTTGGAGTCACTTCTTGCTGAAAAGAGTGGCTTCAGGAAAGGTTAATTGTATGTGTTGCAAGTGTAGCTCCCTCCTGGTGAAACTCCTCCACTTGTTTGGACGGGGTACCTATCTGCATTCAACATCTGTCTTTTGTTGATTGTCAATGCTTGCTTGGCAGCCTGGTTGACTGGCTGTCCTTGTTCTCCCTTATCCTTCCCTGTGTGCCCTTTCCAAATCTCTGTGCTCTGACATGCGAAAACTATCCATGGGAATGATAGGTTTAGGGTGTCCTTGGGTGGGACCACCTCTTCTGCATTTTAAGGCTTAGACTCTCAGGAACATGATGGGTGGACCTATTGTGTGACAGTCATGGTGGTGATCTTGGGTTTCTTTGTTCCTTCATCTGTGAATTCAGAGACCTCTGGATGAAAATTTGTGCCTATAGGAGGTGATAGACAAGCCATGAGTCAGACAGTGGAACTTCCCAGGATGAAGGTGATGTTTGGGAAGAGGGAACAATAAGCTATGCTGAGACAGAAAGGGAGCTAGAGCTATTAGCATTCATGCTGCCTGCTTGTCATCCATGATGTTCCCTGAGCCTCTGGCCTGAAACACCATCATGAATAAATACACAGGATAGAGGACATCTCAATTTCAAATGTAGGGATAAAACGGGAGATCAGAGCTCTCTGGAAGTTATGCATTCATTCCATACTTGTGGAAACTGCAGTAATTTAGAGAAGTTCAGTATTTAGACTCAACTGTGTAATTCATCCTGATATTTCCCATTCATCAAAGCCTGCATTTGTTTGTATTACCATGAGAAAAAAAATATAGGAAAAAGATTTCCCCTCCTTTCATTACAGGAAATTATGGCAGAGTTACAACCCTCGGGGCCCTTCAAGCAAAGGAACATCTTGCTTCAATTAGATATAAATAATGAACAATAATTAGAAGGATTTCTGTAACAAATTTGTTATTTTATGTTTCCTTTCATCTTCAATGTATTGAAATGAATCCTTAGCTCTACTTGTAGGCCACATAGCAAGGAACAGGGCAATGCTATAAAATGTGACATCACAACAGTAGGGAGCAACTACACACTGCTAGGTCTTGTGTGCTTGCTATGTAGACTATTGTTAGCCCTGGACCCAGGGCCATGAAGTAATGATGGGGCTGCTTCAGCACTAGACCTTCAAATTCTTACATCTGGTGGGGGCCCATGTGTATAATAGAGCTCAGAATCATGACCCCCAGCTCTTGACCCCATCATACTGGTCTTTGACCTGACCATGAATCCTCCTTAATCTTTAGTGGGAACCTATTGCTACAGGTTCTGCCTCTAGGCTTCATCTTAAAATTTGGAAAATGAGTCATGAAGACATTATTGAGCTTGTACAGGCCACTCTGTATAAAGATAGTGGAGCCTCAAAACAAGACAGCAGCTGGACTCCAGAACCACTGCTTGTCCTTGCTAGGGAATGCTGTGAGATGGTGCAGTTATGTTAGCCTTCAAGATATGAAGACAGCATAAAGAGACATGGGGTAAGGATAGCATTGCAGCTAGATTTGTAAAAGTATGAATGAGGTAAAAAGGATTCTGGCCAAACAAAGAAGGATACCCTAGTAGCTCAGATAAGAAAGGAAGGCATTTCTTATTTTCAGGTTGGCAATGGTGCTAAGTAGAAATAGGGAGTACCACTGGAGATGAACAGAAGGTAGAAGTTGTATAGATCATCCTTGGAAGATTAGTTGGTGTACTGATTAGTTTTTGGTTAATTTGAACAAGTTAAGAAGATTTGGGAAGACGAGCAGTCAACTGAGAAAAGGGCCCTATCAGATTGCTGGTAGGTAAGGTGCTGTGAAAGTTTCTTGAATAATGCTTGTTGTGGAAGGGTTCCGACTTCTAAGGCTTGTTCTGGGTTGTATAAAAATGTAAGCTTGGCAATTCACAGGGAACATACCAATAAGCAGTATTCTTCCATGGTCTCTGCTTAAGTTTCTGCCTCTAAGTTCCTGCCTTAACTCCTCTTCATGTTAGACTTTAAACCATAAGATGAAATAAATCCATTTCTTTCCAACTTCCTTTTGGTCATGCTGTTTATTACATCAATAGAAAAGCAAAACAAGGTAGCTGGGTTAGCTCTTCCTGGGGGAAGACTCAGTGAGAGGTACAGATAATGGTGTGGGTTAATAGAGGAGATACTGAGACTTTCGGAAGAGAAATAAATAAAGTGTCATCTGATCAGACCCTGGAAAGAAAGCTTGGATTCCTATTGGGAATTTTTAATTTTTCACATTTGCCTGGTATATGGCATTCTCTCTAAGTGTCATGATAGACAATGCTTTCAAGTAGCAAATAAGAGTACTGTATTAATTCATCCTTCCCACCCTCACAACAGAGTATTCCTGACTTAACAGTGGCTCAGCTAAAGCATCTTTGATGTTCTAATGGTGTAAAAATAATAAACACTAGAAACTGTATCTTGGATGTTGAGTTTGTATCTCTTTCCAGGCTTGTAGTGTGTGGAAAGATTTTCTCTTGTAGCGCTGGGTGGCAGTAATGACTGGATCTCCAAGTGGGCCATGTGATAGCTGGTGAAAACTGATCCTCTACAGTGTGATGTGTTGCCAGGTTTACACACACATGCATAGCTCCCACTCATGCACACATCCATGCACACATACACAGTACACATGTTAAATAAGAGTTTCCATACTTTATTATAAAACAGGCACGATATTCATGGTATTCCACGTAGGAAGACATGAGTGATATGAGCATGGCATAGTTAGGGAAGTACAGGAAGCACAGTTTCAAAGTAATCTCAGTTTCAGTTCAAGATGGGTTTGCTACCATGCAAACCAGAAAGTAAGGAAATGTATGAATTCTTTTTTCAGAAAGAAGCCTTCTTTTCTGACCCCAGCTTAGGTGTCTGTCATCAGGGTGCTGAAGGGTCTTCCTGAGATGCTCTGGCCTTCTAACATGTGCCTTGCTGGGGCTACTTGTTTCTGTGTGATCATTAGTATCTTTTAAATAACTTTTCATGCTTAAAAAGAAAGTCAGGAGATCCATGTAAAAACCCAGTTATCATTACTGTTTCAAAACTCAAATTGGTTGCTAAGTTCTCAGCATCATTAATCGGCTCGAGCTCCAGGTTTTCTTCAAGTTTTGGTGGGGATGCCTTTTAATTGATTCAGCATCATTGTGAGTGTCTGCCTCACTAACCTCAAGTGCTAGTGCAAGTCATCTATGTCATCCATCTTGCCTGCTCAACTTTTTGATGCTCAGGGATGATGCCTTCAGTAACTGGTGTTTTGTGTTGCCCTGACTCTTTTATATTTTAATTTACTGCCTTGACATATTTTTGTAGCTGTACTCCAAGCTTGCTGGTGGCAGAAACCATTCTTATCACTGTATGTGTTGGGTTCAACACAGAATCTGGTTTTTTTTTTTTTATGTTTTGTAATCTTATAGGAAATGTATCTGTGACATGTCTCGGAGTCCTGGCTTCAGGTTGAGAGACTGGTGCATTTGGAGACTGGGTGTGAGGAATGTGGATAAAGAATCAATGCAGAGCGTGGAACTCGGGGGAAGAGGGTGTGCAGCTTGCACTCCACTGTGTCTTTACAGTGTGTAGCATGTAGTAATTACCAATGTCTTACTGCCTTTCCTCCTTTCAGGACGTTTCAGGACCTGTCCAAGCAACTGGAGATGTCTTATGGCACTGTTCGTGATTCTGCTGTCTATGAGTACTTCAGAGCCAAGGGTACCAATCCCCTGGAGCAGGATAGCACTTTTGCTGAGCTCTGGAGGACCATAAGCAAGAATGGAGGGGCTGACAACTGTGTGTCCAATCCTTCAGAAGGCATCAGGAAGGTAGGCAAAAGTTGGTATCTGGGTGGGTACATATGCTGGGATAGTCACGATGGGTTTGATCATTTTTTAAGCCACAGATGCCTTTCTACCAGCTGTAGGTATTTGACTGTAGGTAGTCTATCCTCATACTCATCACGTTGATGCCCTATAGTCTTTCTGCCCAGCAGCATCACTATTACCTCTCACCCTTCCTTTTTCTCTCTCCTCCCTACCACCCCCCAAAAAACAACTCTCCATTCACAGAGGACCTGCAAAGACTCATCGAAAAAGCACCACACACAGCACCTCTTAGAAAGTAAAAGATAGCTGTTTATCAGGAGACACTTGGCGTAGTTACAGCACATGCGAGCATATATGATGAGCAACAAGAATATATGGTGGGCTTCTGCAAATCAAAAAGGGAAGCTCATCAGCTTAGTAAAAAATGGGCAGAAGTCTTGCAAAGGCCTTTCACTGAGAGGCAACACATATGGCCGATAATCACAGCAAGAGATGCTTAAGGTCGTTAGTGTTTTATGAAATGCAAATTAAGATCATAAAGATATATCATTTTACACCAATTAGCCTGGCACAAGACAAGAGGTGGTAGAGAGGATGCAAGTAACAGGTGCTTAATTACTGGTGGGATTGTTCTTAATACGACGCCTTTGGAAAGGGTTTGCCATTGTGTTGTAGAATGAGATGTCATGTACTCCATGGCTCAGCAATTCCACTCCTGTGTATCCACCCCAGATAAATGTCTACATGAACTCCTAGAGGCAGGGAAAGCCATGGTAGCATTGTTTATACAACCCAAACCCTGGAGACAACCCAAAGAGCCACTAACATGGAGAAAAACATCTGCAATGAAATGGATGAGCTACAGCTGCCTTGAATGGTACAGATGAATCTTAACAGAATAATTTTGAACAAAAATGCATTGTAGACCATTTCATATGGGTCAAGTAATAGGAAATAACTTTTACCATCACCTCCTTTAAAAAATGTATAAAGCTCTCTTAGATTCACATCTAAATTAATGATAAAAGAGAAGGGTCTCCATGATAATTGCTGCAGATGGGAGACGTGAGCAACAGGAAGGAGAGAAGTTTTTACTTACTGATAGGGTAAATCACACTCACTGTAGTTTTAGATAAGCAGTGTTAATTTTTTTTTTTTTTTTGGTGTTGTTGGTTTTTGTTTGTTTTGTTTTTTTCATGTTACACAATAAGTAGTAAATGGTTCAATTACAAAAAAAAGAGCCATGAACAGACATCCTAAATCAAGGTCTATGATTAATATCATTCTCATCACCTATCTATTCTTCCAAATAAATGAATGCAGACAAATCAGGCAGAATCAGACTCCCAGCACATGCCAGCCTTTCCTGTTCAATCTGTATGTCTGCTTTGGAATAGGGAAAGCCAACAGACACTACCAAAACCCTCTGGGAGGTGGCAAATCTGGAGATGGGCTACAGGGGAGATGCTCCTCCCCAATTTTAGTCAACCCTAGTCCCTTGTTCACTGTCTTGCAGATGATCAAATCAATATAAAATAAAAACAAACAATGAAGGATTCAAATAAAGGGTTCTTATCAGAGCCCATTGCTTCATGATTCAGAACCTCATCCTTCTGGGGTCTATATTACATTTATGGGCATCATTTTATAAACCACAAGCTGACTTCAGGGTCATGACCACCCCATCTTGCATTTGAATCTCCAAGAGCAGAAATTGTGTGTTAGCACTAACAGACATTCAGGCTTTTATAACCTTTATAACCAGTGTATAAAAGTGAGTTTACAGTATTGCCAAAAATGAAGAATGCTGATTTTTTTTTTTTTTTTTTTAGAAAACAAGTTCAGATTCCCTACCAAATCCTTCCTCTATGTTTGTTCATATGCAAGGTCTAGACTGAAAAGCTTTCTATCTGCCCCATGGAGCTTTTCTGCCCTGCATGAAGATTACACATTTGGTAACCTCATGGGTCACTAGACTACAGCAGACCAGACTTCAGATGCTTATGCCCTAAATCTAAGCACTGTAAAGGAAAATTGACAAATTGGAAGACATGGGTCACAACCTAACATCGTATAAGATCAGCTCTCCAAACACCAGCCAGAGCCTCTTTCTACTGTGCCCTGCAGCCTGCCCTGCAGAGGCTATGAGATACCTATGGAGGGACTTCTACTGGAGTGTCCTTTAGCCACAGAAGAGTGATCACACTTCTAATTTCCAGTTGCTCTTTGGTGACTCTGGCTCCAATTCCAGACAGTGTGCAATAGCGGAGCAATGTCTAATTGCCACTAAAGTCAAGTAGCTTAGTGTCTGGGCAATACTGAAGAAGTGCTATTATTTTTTATTGGGAAACACTGCAGCTTTTAATGACCTGAAACCAACTTAGGTGGGTTATTGCTTAGGAAGAAACAATCCTTTTCTCCAGTAGCAGAACTGGAAAAAGTTGTGTCATGGTTGCCTTACAGCTGAGTTCTACTGCTTCCTGCCTGCTACTACTCAGGCAAGAAAGAGCACAGACCTTCCTGGGCCATAAGGAAGACAGCAGGGAGCTCTTTGGAAAAAGAAGAAATTTTTATTTATGAAGAAAGTACAATGTGTGCTTTTTACAAAACTGGCAAGCATCTAGTATGTCTCAATAAATACTGAATTCTTCCTGAATGAGTCATTGTTTGCTGTCTATACGAGCAGAGACAGATGACTTAGGCTCACAGTTCCTGCTCTCTGTTAGCAGGTTACTAGCCTTAGGTTCTCTGTTGGAAAAAGCAGGAAAACACGTCCAGGTTTATTTTTAGGCCTATGTCTTGTTAGCCTTCTCTCAGAATCCTGCTGCTCCTGAAGGATGTGTGGCAGAAAGAGGGGGAGGAACTGCCTTAACTTCTAAACCATATCTACCTATCAGATCAAAGAAAGACTAGTCAGCATTGTCCATACATATGAGATAATTTTGTTGACATTCCTTTTAGGTTGTACTTTGAAATTATCTTGGTTGGTTGGCCTTTCATACACCCTTGTTTTGATTTATCTGTATCCCGTCTTCTCTCTTCCCTGTGCCATCCATGCTCAATCTTTTAACCCTCATTATTCTTCCCTTTTTTTCTTTTCACATATGTTTTACTTTACTTTGACTTATTTTTTCTTTCATTTGGGATGCATGAGAGTAGGCCTCTATATGGCTTTTCATATCTCCCTCTTTTGAGTTATACCTGCTCTTCACCTCCTGGTTTCCCCATAATCACCCACCCCTCCCTGCATAAATGCCTTTCTGAAGCCAGTATTCAACCCCATCACATACATTTATCAACTCACCACCAGCACCAAGGGGCTGGAAAGATCACAGAAGAGGTGGTGAAATGAACACAAAAACCAGAGGATAGGGAGAATTATTGTGAAGTGCTGTGTCCCAGATATGTCAGGACTATCAAATCATGATCTCTCAGTATCTGTGGTTATCTGAACAAGATCTATCAATCTGGCAAAACCCCAGCAATGGTGGACAGATCTTCTCCAGAACAAAGTGCACGCTGAGAAGCTACTGACAGTAGATGTTTGCTGGGGGAGGAGAATCACCCCTTATTGAAGATGTGGCCACTAGTAGGTTTCTCGTGAAGTACATCACCTGTGAATGTATGGGCAGCTGTAACTGGACCTGGTGGGTTATTTAAACAAAATAAATACATGAAGTTTGGAGGGAACCATATTGTGGAAATTACCGAGGAGCTGGAAGGAAATGGGAGTAGATATCTGATCATGTTTAATTGTATACATATATTAAATTCTCAAAAGTAAAGAAAAAATTAAAGACATAAAGACTCATCAATGACTGGCAAATCTGTGCCATATGGTTATAATTCAAATATATTTTTTTGTAAATAAAATGTTACTAGAAAATATCACCCATTCATTTACATTTCGTTTGTCCTTTTTTTCCTGATAATCCAGCAGAGTTAATAAAGACCATATGGCATTTAGAGCCTAAAATAATTATTATCTATCAATTTGTCAATGAAACTCGTGACTATTGGCTCATACCAAAGCTGGGTGTCATTCATTCCTTCATAGTCACTGCTAGTTACTTATTGTTTAGATTTTGGCACCATTTAGACGTTCACAGGGGCCTCTAAAGTGCTTCAGTCTAACTGTACACCATTTTATAGCTCATTGATTCTTCAGGCAGCTCACATTTTAATCCTTGTCCTAATCAAGGTTTCTATTGCTGCAATGAAACACTATAACTAAAATTAACTTGGAGAGGAAAGGGTTTATTGGGTTTATACTTCCATGCTGTAGTTCATCACAGAAGGGAGTAGGGGCAAGAACTCAAACAGAGCCAGAACCTGGAGACCATGCAGGGGTGCTAGTTACTGGCTTGCTTCCCATGGCTTGCCCAACATACTTTCTTATAGAATCCAGGACCAGCAGCCCAGGGATGGAACCACCCACAATGGTCATGACATTCTTCCATCAATCACTAGTTGAGAATATACCCTATGGGCTTGCCTACATCTCCATCTTTTTGAAGCATTTTCTTAGCTGAAGTTCCCTTCTCTCATCTAACTTTAGCTTATGTCAAATTGACATAAAACTATCCAGCACTACATACTTGACGATTTAGCTCAGCTCCATTGTGTATGTACAGCCACACCTCACAGCAACTCATCTATCTCTGCACTCATCCAGGTACTTCTAGTACCACCCTGGGTACTTCTAGTGGCTCTTCCTCGTCTTTGCCCCATCTAGTAACATATGGTCTCTGTCTTTCTTGTTTTTTCCAGTCCATCTCAGGTAGCCTAGGAACTTCCTCACTATACTAGAACCAAATAAGTTCTAATCTGGTATAGTATTGCCTTCAAATACATTGCGCCAGACATCGCGTCAAATCATGTACATACACTGTTGTTTACATCGTAACTAGACTAATTGACTTCCTTTGTCTCCATAATGTGGAAATGGGATTTTAGCCTAAGAAAGGGTAACTGCCTGAAGTTACACAGACAGGAATGGTGCAGTCAGCAACCTGTGTGGCCTGTTTGCACAGGCTGGCCCTGCCGGTGCCATTTCCTTCATGCGTTTCTACTTTACATATGCACATGTTTTTATTTCCTTTTCACTTACATACTAAAGTAGCAAGCTATACGCCTAGCTTCCCTTTTGAAAGTTTATTCATCTTTCCATGTGTCACAGCAAAGATTATTTAGATGTGTTGTTTTATCTTTGACTTCCAAACTATTAAAATTATCAATTGGAGATTGAGATAACAGAATTGAGCTTGCAAGTGGTTCAAATTTATATGATAATAACTATGTCACATGAAGTCAGACTCTAATGTTGCTGGGGGGAATATTTTTTTCTTTAGTTCAATCAACTCCATCAAGTAACATCCAACATAATCCAATGTCTGTGCAGGGCCACCCTGATCTAGACTGCCAAACGATTAAGCCTTTCCATAAATCAGACCTAATATTTAATAACATTGTCAAATAGAATATAGTGTTAATAGTTTAAATGTCAATCTTTACAGCTCATTGAGCCCTTTGAATAAATAGATGAGTAGCTTGTCTCAGACTTTGTGGCTGGAGACAGTAATTTTTCAGAGGGAAGTAGCTTTGAGACCACTCTCTTCACAGAAAGTATCTTTTTCCTTCATAGTGCATATCACCAAGGCCACAAACTAAGAAAACTGATGTAAGGGAACTATAAAGCCACATCTTATTTATTTTCCACCCTCTAATGCTGCTTGTGTACCGTCTCTCAGCACCTACTCTCTTCCTTTCTGTTCTCTGGCAAGCTCTCACTGTGTGCACTCCCTGCTGAGTGTCGGGAATCAACACTGTGGGGTGTAAGGAGGTGATTCCCCGAAGGACCACAGTTTTCCAATGAATGATTGGAAACTTTAAACCGCATTTGGCAAGAGCTAGGTGCTAGAGGTGAGCCTGTGTGTGGAAGAAGCTTTGCTTGTGGTGTAATGGGAGTTCCTATTGAGAAGAAGGGAAAGCTTCCATAAGAGGGTACTTCCTGGTGCTCTGGGGATGCCAGATTCAAAGACCAGAATCATTGGCATGAAAATGGTTGTTTGCCCCCCTCATAAAATGGATGGCAAGATGCAGGCATCGCTCTACAGTGGAAAGCAACAGCAACTGACACCAGCAACTTCATGCTTTAGGACTTTATTATGTCCTTTATTTGCTTCCGAGTTAGTATGGAGAGGGATTTTCTGAGTGTCCTTCCTTCTAAGCCACTCACAATAGATGATCATTTTTCCGTTTCTACATCATCTGTATTTGCTTTAAAGCACTTTATCCATTTTGCAGGTTGAATGGTATCTTCTCTTCACTCATTCATTTATTCATTTATTCCCTTAATTATTCACTGAAGAAAAGCAATTTGAGTGGGCTTTGCCTAGGAGTTCTACATATGAGTATAAATAGCATGTAATTTAATCTGTGGCTTTGAACAATTAAACTCACCTTGTTGGATCATTGGTGAGACTTTAGGAATATTTGCCCAGCTGAGAATTATTCTTAAAATACTGTACAATACTATACAAAAATCCAGAAACAAGAGGAAGAAAAGTTACAATGGTAATAGCCACAATGTCATGGGTAGGTCTTACAGAAACTTGTTGAGTGACTTAAGGTGGACACTGATACTTATATTCTGAAGGCATTTATATGAACCACAAGCAGAGTGAATGTAATCCTGTTGTGTATTCTGTGTGGAAAACATGACCAGAGAATGTTTGAAGGTGATGGAAATGTGTTTTTTTCAATCTGCCAAAGTGTAAAGTTGAGAGAAACCCTGAGGATTATAGCCCAAGTTGTTCAGTCAATGTCAGCACCTTGCCTTAGCATCTGCCATGTTAGCAAGAGAAAATTAAAGAGAATAAAAGACAAACACCCCTCAGACTTTCATGAGAAACAACTGGCATACATAGACTAAGATGCACACATATCTTATCCATTGCATGAGTTTAGGCAAAATACACATTTTCATCACACAGAATACACAGCAGGATTCCATTTACCTTTCTTGCGGTTCATATAAATGGATTAGGAATATAAATGTCTCTCAGCAACATTTCTATAAGACTGACCCATGACACTGTGGCTATCACTATTGTCACTTTTTTCTTTTTTTTTTTTAGCTTTTTGAATACTATTCTATTTAAAAAATAATTCTCAGCTTGTTTATCCACTCTGAATAGATCTAGCACATTGCCATTGTTGACAATCTAGGACTATTATGAATAGGATATTATGATCAGGACAATTATGAATAACACAATATAAATATTTACTCAGTGTTATGTTTTTTCTTTGTTAGGTTTCTATTTTTCTTTGCTAGATACACAGTAGTGAACCCGCAGGGCCATGGAGAAGGGCCTGTCTGGTACTGTTTTATTTCACATACCCACCAACAGTATACTACTTGTTTGAGTTTAGATTCCTAGACAGCCTAGCCAACATTAGTTTTGCCAGTTTTTGTGACTCACTTTGAAATTATAGCCAATTTTAATTTTTTTAACTAAATTATAGTCATTTCAGTGGGTTTGCAGAACTACCTCATTTGTTTGAAGTTGGAGACTACTGATGTTAAGTAGTTTTTCATGTGCTTATTGGCCAGTCATACATCTTCTTCAGAAGGGTGAGCTTAAGTCTTTTGTTAATTTTTATCAAGCTTTTCATCTTTTCATTGCTGATTTATATGAGTTTTTATTATATTCTGGATATAAGTCCTCAATGAAGAGTAAGTGCTACAAATATAATTCTCAGAGGGTGGCTGGCCCATTCATTTTCTTAATGGTGCCTTTTGAGAAGTAGAAATTTTTAATTTTGATAAAACACTATATATCATTTTTTTTGCTTTCTTATGGTTAATACTTGTGCCGTGCCTAAAACCTATTGACTAATCTAACATTCAAATATTCTTCTAGAAGTTTTAATACTCAGTATTATACCTAAAGTATATGTTTTTATTTGGAATGAGGTAGTTGTCCATGTTTACCTATTGTCTATAATATGTTCATTAAATGGGCATCATTTGCTAAAAATTATATGGCTAGCCCAATGCATAGACGAGATGCCTTGATTGATAATCAGAGACAATGTGCATGTTGGCCTGCTTCTTTGCTCTTTATGTCCCCTTGTTGATCAATCTATTCTAATACCAGGGCATAAATGATCAATGTAGTTTTACAGTAACTCTATAAAATTCTAGTTTTACAGTAATTAGAAGCATGAATTTTTCAGTTATTTAATATTTTAATTTCTCATGTAAACTTGTGCAAATCTTAACTATTTTCATTTAAATCTTAAAATTCTTTTGTCAGTTTCTTCAAAAACTTTGTCAAGATTTTGATGGATATAGCATAAAGGGAGCAAAATAAATCTCCTTAGATTACTGAGTTCTGAGTATGACCTGCCCTAAAAAAAAAACGAAATCAATCAAATTTTACTTCATTTATTTCTCTCTGTTGTTTTTATTTTGATTTCAGGTTTTCTTAAAATTTCCTTCTGTTTAGTTATGATTTTTGCACAACTTGTATAGTTTCTTAATGGTGGATTTTAGGTCATTAACTTTATATCTGTTTTCTTAATTTATATGTTTTCTTTCTTTAATATAAACATTAAATTTACTTATTTCCCTCTAAGCACCATTTTAACTACACTTTTAAAGTTTATATTTTTCTTTTTAATTCCCATTCAGTTCAAAATGTGAAGTATCAGTAGATAACAATAATATACTGTGTATGTTTTTTTTTTCAATATTTTGACTTTTTAAAATTTTATTTTTTATATTAATTACAGGTTATTTACTTTGTATCCCAGCTGTAGCCACCTTGCTTATTCCCTCCCAATCCCACCCTTCCTCTGTCATCTCCTCCCTGCCCCTCTCTAAGTCTGCTGTTAGGGGAGGTCCTCCTTCTCTTTCATCTGACCCTAATTTATCAGGTCTCATTAGGACTGGAAGGGGGAGTTAGTAAGACCTGGAGAGGACGGGAGCACCACCAGGACCAAATATATCTGGGCACAGGGGTATTTTATGAGACTGATTCTCCAACAAAAAACCAGGCATGGATATAACCTAGAACCCCTGTTCAGATGTAGCCATGACAGCTCAGCATCCAAGTGGGTTCCCTAGTAAGGGGAACAGAGACTGTCTCTGACATGAACTCAATGGCTGGCTCTTCCTCCCAGGGAGGAGCAGCCTTGCTAAGCCACAAAGTGAGGATACTGTGTATTTTTTTAAAGGCTAGAAGAAAGGATTTAGAAAATTTTGTCATGAAAAGTTGATGAATATTGGAAGTGATAAGCATGTTCAACTTGATGTAAACAGTATATAGTATGTACAGGTATCATGTATGATACGGTACCCCCAAAATGAGGTTTCACATTGAATTTTATATCCAAGTGTCCCTATTGAAGTTTAGTAGACAGAAAGCAATGGTTGTGATTTAGTTTTGAAAAGACCGTGGGGCACACAGCAGGTATTCTTTACTTAGTGAGGTTGCAGGGTTCCTATGCTAGTTTTCTCATGCACATACATTTTACAGTTCATATGCCTCTCGTGCTTTTCTGTTTTGTAGCAAAAAGTATGAGAATGCAAGAGAAAACTGTCAAGCAGGAAATTAAACATACAGAAAGATAATGGAACTCAGGGAAGCAGAAAAGGAAGCTGAGGTTGTTGTGAACAATGCCCCATTTGTATTTCTACTAAATGTGCAGTTTCCTTGTATGTCCACATGCACGTGTGTATTAATGTGTTTTTCCTTATTTTAGTCACTATTCTTGGAAACACATTGTTACCAGAGCCATTTTCTCTTACATAGTTTTATCTCCTTGGACTATTGGTCATTTCAGTTATAAACTGTAACGCATAAACTGGGGGTGGGGAGTCTGAAGTAATTCAATGGGATCATGTTTAGAGGTCTACTGCTGTTCAATAATGAGAAATGGTACATAGGATACACATACAAGCCTGTCTTAGGTAGGGCTAAAAGCCACTTGGAGACAAAAGGGTTTATTTCATGTTACAATTCCAGGCGACAGTCCATCATTGAGGGAAGTTAAGAGCAGGAGCCCAGAGGCAGGAACTGCTACAGAGGCCGAGGAAGAGTGCTGTTGGTAGTTTTCTTTGCATGGCTCTTTAAGCCCAGGAGTGCCATTGCCTACAATGGCCTGGACCCTCCCAAAACAATCATCCATCAAGAAAATCCTGTCTATTTTAGCCCAGTCTGTCTTCCTTTCCTTGGCTCTCCAGTCCATGTTAGGGCAACATGTAGACGAGCGTTAGAGCGGACAGGAAGTGAGTTAGGTATCATGGAACTTCCTGACCAGCTGAGGCACTAACTCACTCGTGACAGCTTGGTTCTTCTTCCACTCCAGTCCTAGATCCTCGTCCTGGGACTCTTCACAAAGGGATAACACTGTAGTCAGAAAAATGGTATGGTTTTTGCCTGCCACTCACATGTACTCTTGATACCAGAGCCCAGGTGGTTCCCTTCCCCTCACAACCTTGTATACTGTGATGTACATTTTTTTTTCTCTGTCTGCCAGGGTGGCTGCTGGCTGTCCCTAGCAATAGCGGGAACTCTCACTCTTCCTGCCCCTCCCTCTCACTGCATCATGCACCCCAGTGCAGTCTCACAAGGTATTATCCAGTCCCCAGAGCCCTGTCTGGCCTACGCCTTTATATGCTATTTGTCTGTCCCCGGGAATGACCTAAGGAAATAGTATGGGGACTTTTGAAGTTACTTACGCTTTTACAAGGCAAATAAAATAAATATTCATTGAATAAGAAGTGGAAGTACGCAGGCACAATTGTGATCATTTCTGTCTTGAGCATGAAAGAACAGGATCGTTGGCCGGGAACAGTGGCACATGCCTGTAATCCCAGCACTCAAAGAGCCAGAGGCAGGTTGATCTCTGTAAGATTGAGGCCAGCCAGGTCTACAAAGCGAGTCTAGGACAGCCAAGGCTACACAAAGAAACCCTGTCTCAAAAAACAAAACAAAAATCAAAACAAACAAACAAACGAAAAAGAACAGGATTGTACAAGGATGGCATGGAAGGCTGAGATGGTCAAAAACAGGCCAGAGTCCTCTGCCCTGGACCCGGAAGAGCTTGCACTGTCTATCTGGAGCGCTTTAATGTGCATCTGGTTGATTTGGCCCCTCTATGACCCCTTACTGCTTAATTCTGTTTGATGGTGATTGGTTTGGGATAATACAGTCCAAAGATCAAGAAAAGCCCCCTCTGAGCCTCCCTTATTAAATTACCGTGCTTTGGGTTTTGAGCATTGCCAAGCAAATCTCATTATGAATTCTTCAATTACTTTCTTTTGCAATTTTTATAATTTGGTAGGGTAAGCTCAAACCAATATTCATGCCAACATGCTAACTTTGATTATTTTCAAACTCCTCATTAGAGGAAGTAGGAGGATGTTGACTCCCCTTAAATCTGATTTTATTTTCCAGATTTCCTCCGCTTTGTAATTTGTTCTGTACCCAAGCCGTATACGCTTCACCTTAGTGCTGGCTGCAAATGTGGGCCGAGTCCATTCTATTTGTTCCACTGAATATTATTGCTTTGGGTTTTATGACTTAAGTTTTTGCGTTTCAAAAGGAAACATTTTATTATTTGATTGCATAAAAATCAAGAAGCAATTGCTGATGAAAACAATTTTGATTTATTGCGTCAGCTAGCTTGTTGGCCATTTTTGCTAAGCTTATTTTTATTTCCATTTTCTTGCTGTAATGTTGTTTGTTCAGGAGCAAAAGGAGTGAAAGGGAGGACAATATACTTTAAAAAAAAATAGGTGTGAGTGGCACTGGGCTGATATACCTAATTTTCAGGGGGAGGAGTTAGAGAACATTTGCAATGTTCAATCTTGCGAATACAGAATGCCAAACTCAGTAGAGTTTTATTTATCAATAGAATTATCAAACTGTTTCCACTATTCATTATTTTATTGGCCTCACCATCAACAGTAATGTAAAACAGTAATGGAAATAGTGATTCTACCTACAAAATGGGTAGATTTGATGGAGTTGATAATTTTTTACTCTCTAGCATCATAGACATATTAATCTCCAACATCATAGAATTATTAAGATTTGCAGTGGGCCCCATATTTTAAAATTGTAGTGTGTGTGTGAGAGAGAGAGACAGAGACAGAGAGACAGAGATAGACATGGAGACGGAGACAGAGAGGAAGGGAGCAAGGGCAGATAAAGAGACAGAGAAACAGAATTTATAAACATGAAGATAATGACAGGGTGATTACTTCAAATACTCAAATAAGGAGGGGTAATGGGAACATTAGGAGAGCTGAAAAACATGCCTACTGAGTATCAGGGAAAGAAGCCGAGATGGATGGCTGTCCTTTTAATCATCACCAGTGAAACTGGGTATCTCTCACAGCTGAAGAATCCTCACAAGACTCGGACCTACTCCATGACATCCGGGTGCCAGACCTCAGTTACATGGAGAAGTAATGGAAAGAACACCCAAACAGTGTTCAGATACCACCTCGCTGGGTTGTGTGCAGGGCCTCTATCAGGATAATACAGGCTTTAACCACATACCTTGGGTTTATAGTCAACTGTGTGCTGAACTTTCGGAATTCCCCCCCTCTGGTCCTTCCAGGTAGAGCCTGGACCTTGTTCTGCTGTTCAGAATGAGAGACTGTTTGGATCATTTTAGTTAAGCGTGACCTATTTTGCAGCTCTTCAGTGTGTTTAAAGGGTACAGTGCAAGCTATGTCAATCAAGGCTGACATTTTAGCAAAGGCCATAAAGGCATTTCTGGCTGCAAGTGGGTTAGAGGATAAGCTCTTGAACCTGAGCCCCAGGCGCGGTCACCCTGCCCATTAATGACACTTTATAGTATCAATTGCAAGCACATGGAGTTTTATTGCTTCTCTTTCTCCTTACAGGATCATCAGAGTTGCCAGTTCCTAAAAACCTGTTTGTCTGGATACACATTAAGGGGAGGTTTCTTCTGATGGATAAACTACTCTGGCCTGAGGGTGTAGTTTTTAGGTCTCATTTGAAGTCTACCTCAGTGAAGTCAAATGCCCAGTTACAGTAACATGATGCAGTGTACAGAATGTGATAATCAAATCAATAACAACCAGGTTTGGTATTTGCATCTATCTTTTGTCAGTTGTAAAATCTTGGGCAGCTTAATGAACTCTTGAGCAAAGAATGAGTAATTTATCTTCGTCGATTATTATGGAGATTATAGGTGATTTGGAGGGCACGTGGGAATCTGTTGAAATTGTCTTTTCTTGGGCTCTGATCCAGGTCTGATGCATCAGAGATTGGGAATGAGGTAGGTTGGAAAATAATCTGTGTTTTAGCATGTACTCCAGGTGGTTCTCATGTCCTCTTGGATTTGAGTTGTCCATTTGAAATGTTAGTTGCATTAACATTTAATTTATGGGGTTTTTGAGACTGACTCTTAGAAGTTCAGCAAGCCCAATGATGCTGTCTATGTAGGTTGAACTCTGGAACTCAGGGAGAGACTTCAGTAAAGATGAGGGTGAAGGGAAGATGGGATATAGCCAGTCCACTCTATCAAGACCCAGAGCTTGCCGGGCTTATCTAACACCAGCTGTGTGCTGAACACCATCCTAGTCTCATGGAACTGATAATATACATGGGCCAGGAATTTGTCTGTCTGTCTCTCTCTTTCTTGCTCGCTCGCTTGCTCTGTTTGTATGTTGTAGACATATATGTG
This sequence comes from Psammomys obesus, assembly GCF_907164565.1. Classification (NCBI taxonomy): domain Eukaryota; kingdom Metazoa; phylum Chordata; class Mammalia; order Rodentia; family Muridae; genus Psammomys; species Psammomys obesus. Next base: position 118,392 of record NW_026590598.1, on the reverse strand, counting down.
AATGAAATATGGACTATCTTTACAGTTCCATCACAATACTGCTTTCTGATATATTTGCATATGGGTTTATTATCTGTTTTCCGGGTTTATGTATTATTCCTAAGAGTGTTTAATTTATGAAGAATAGTAGTATTTATTTTGCATTTCTTTTTACTTACTCTCTAAAAATTGCATATATGTATATAATTAATTTTTAAAATTGTTTCTTTTAGTTTTGAGAATATAATATAATTACATCATTTTTCTCTTCCCTTTCCTCACTCCAAGCCCTCTCATATACCTCTCCTTGTTCTCCTTTAAATTCATGGCCTTGTTTTTAATTAATTGTTGTTACATCCATATTTGTATATACACATATATTCCTAAAAATTAACTATTCAGTTTATGTGGAACTCCTATGTATGTTTTCGGGGCTGACCATTTGGTATTAGATAACCGAATGCTATGCTCTTCTCTGTGGAAGATGATTTCTCCTGCTCTTCACATTGCATAATTGCTTATAGTTCTTCGTGTGTGACTGAGGCCCTAAACCTCTTCATTTTGTCATGTCTATTGTTGTTGTCCTTGTTCAGCTCATGTTTAGCAGTCATGTTTATGAGAATATATGGGTATAGCTTCTGACATTACTAGGAGACACAATATCACAGCAATCTCGTTGATCATCCGGCTTTTACAATTTTTCTGCCCCTCTTCCACAATGTTTCCCTGAGCCCTAGGAGTTGTTTTTTAGACATAACCATTGGGATTGAGTTCTTTACATTCTTTAATTGCTTGTAGTTCTTTGTGTATGACCCTAACCCTATTTGTTACATTGTGGTTAGAAAAAAAAAATAGAATAGAAGTATTTACTTCAGTCTCTTTGAATTTGTAAAGATTTGCTTTGTGTCCTAGCATGTGGTCCATTCTAGAAAAGCCTCCATTTGCTGTAGAGTATGTATTATTTGGTGTTTGTGTGGAAACAGTCTATAGCTATCTGTTATCTATTTGATATATGATGTCAACTAATCCTCTCTTTATTTTTTTGTCCAGATGGACCTGTCTGTTGAAGAGAGTGGGGGATTGATTGAAATCACCTAATATTAATGGGCCGATGTGCTTTAAATACAATATTACTTTAAAAAATAATATTGGGGATGCTAGAGTTTGACCCATTATGTTTAGGATAAATAGTAATGTCTTCTTGGTTAACTTTTATACTTGTTAGAATGAAGTATCTCTCTATATCTTTTTTGATTAATTTTAGTTTGAAGTCTATATTTTTTATCAGAGAGATAAAATATTTTAACAGACACCTGCTTGTTTCTTGGTCCCATTTTATTGTAATACTTTTGTCTATCCTTTTGCTCTATGGTAGAGCCTATTTTTAAAAATAAGGTGTGTTTCTTGTAGACTACAGCTAGATCAATTTTGTATCTTGATTCTGTCAGGCCATTTGCATCTTTTGATTGGGAAACTGAGTCCATTAATAGTTAAAGTTATTATTAAAATGTGAGTGTTAGTTGTATCACTGTGTTGTTGATTTTTGGTTCTATTATCTGTGTTCTCAGTGGTACTTTATATTTTAATACCTACATCTTTGTATTTCTTTTTTTAGTTTCGCAGCTATGTTCATTCCTCTCTTTAGAAGAAATATTGTTTTCTGTGTTGTCTTCAGGCTTGTTTTGTTGGCTACAAATGTATTTTTAGGCTTTTTATATTGTGAAAAATTTTTTTTCTTCCTCAGTTAACTTCAGCTGGGTATAGCAGTCTAGGCTAACTAGGATTTCAATTTTTTATTGAGAAACCAGTTATTATTCTGATAGGTTTCCTTCTTATGTGACATTTTATTTTCTTACATATTTCAATACAATTTCTTTGTTCTGTATACTTAATGTTTATATTGTGATATGCCATAGAAATTTTCTTTTCTGGTCTTATCTGTTTGGTTTCTGTGTGCTTCTTGTGCCAGAATGGATGTGTTTTTCCTTAGTTTAGAAAAGTTTTCTTCTATTATCTTGTTGAATATCTGGTCTATGCCAGTGACTTGGAAATCTTCTTCCTCATCTATGCCTATAATTCAAAGTTTTTTTTTTTTCCTGGTGTCCCACACTTCTTATATGTTCCTTTTATGTGGTTTCTTTTCTTTTATTTATTTTTATTTTTCTTGCCTATTTTGTCTCCACTTTATCTTTGAGTCCTGATATTTTATCTTCTGCTTGATTAATTCTAGCTATAAGGCTTTCTTTTGAGTTTTCTATTTACACTATTAGGTTTTTCAGTTCCATCTTTATTTACACTTGAGTCTTCCTTAATATTTCTATTTCTTTATTGAATTATGTTCTCAAGTCCTAGAGTATTCTCTTATTTCCATCAACATTATTTTTGTGTTTTCTTGGGCATCACTCGGGTCTTCATTCTCTTTAAGTGCTTTCCGCTTAATTTCATTGGGATGTTTTTTGTTTGTTTGGTGTGTGTGTGTTGTTTAAATTCCTTGAATTGTTTGATGGAGTTTATGATTGTTCTTTTAAATTCTGTATCTGGAAATTCATCAAGGTAGTTTTCACTGTTAAGCATGTCTATAGCAGTGGTAGATTTTGGAGAGGAGATGCTCATTTTATATTTCATGTTGTTTGTGTTTTGTTTTGTCTGATGAGATCTGCTCATGTGACTTCTTTAGTTAGTTCTAAGTCTCATATGGACAAAGCACTTCATGGCAGAGAGAGAGTGTGTATAGGGAGGGCTGGGATTACAGATTGGAAAAAAGCTTGTAAGGAATGAAGTCAGTTAGACATAAAGAATTGGGCTGATGTACAGGCTATGAATACTGGTCCAAGCCTGGCGTGTGGGGTAGATCTGGCTGGACATAAAGATTGCATGTGGTATAAGAACATCCTGTGGGTTAGAGGATAAACAAAGTGGGTTCTTGGTGGAAGTCTAAATATTTGTTGCAATGCAGGCAGTTGTGGGCATTAGATATGGTACCCAAGCTAGATCTGATTGGTTGCAGCAGGAACGTCGAGATCTGGGTCAGGCAGACTCACTGTACTAGACCCTGGAGAAGAATATCCCTGACCTGAGAGTGAGAAAGTTAGATGTAGTATAGGAAGAGCCTGCATGTTTGTGTTAGGTAATGTGGGTTTTGGATGATGCCTAGAGGTTGACTGGGGCATAAGCAGAGTGGCCAAAGCCAGGATATTGAGTATGGGACCTGGCCTAGTTTTTGTGGATTGGGAAGGATATGTGTATGAGGGTCAGGGAGGCTCGCTGCACTGGATCCCTGGAGAAGGATGTGGGAGATATGGCTGGGGTAAGAGATTGATACAATGTATCTTGATCATATTCATTCCTGACTCTCCTCTATAACTCTTCTCAGGACCTACCTCCATCATATCCCTCTCCCAGATTCTTCATGTCTTCCTGATTTATTTATCTGTTTGTTTATTTACTTACATACTTACTTACTTAGTTGAACCACCAGTTATTGTTCCTTGCATACGCACCAGCATGGGAAACCTACCAGTGGCCACACTTCTAACGAAAAGTGGCTGCTTCTCTCTCAGCAGCCGTCAACCACCAGTAGTTCTCAGCCAGGCATGGGGATTTTGGAAGCCCGCCTCAGCCCATGCAGGAAATTTTGACTAGATTGATTTTGTGTAGGTCTTGTACAAGTACCAACAGCTACTGTGGGTTTGTTTGTGCAACAGCTGTGCCCTGTCCAGAGGAAAGTGTTTCGTTGTACTCTTCCCCGTTCTTTGGCTCTTATATTCTTTCCATCACCTCCTTAGAAGTGAACCTTTTCCTGGTTTGTAAATAAACCACATCACTCAAGATGAATACAGCCTGGTATCAAATTTGGGAAACAAGTGTCTGTATCTTGGTTAGAATCTGACAGTGAAAGGAAAGCAAGAATCAGAACACAGCTTACTAACTGAAGGAATTCCATGTGGCTCTCTGAGGCTTCTGGTGTTAAATTTTTGAGATGGATGAAAGAAAGGCTACCATCAGTGCAAATTCTGGGAGAAATTAAATCTCTGACAACTGTAGACTCTCTGAGTTTTAGAAACAACTTTTTCTAAGCCTCAATTTTCTTTGTTGAAAAATGTACAGTTTGTATCATAGGGTCTTATTCTAACTTTGCAATAAGCAAATGACTGGGAGAGATTTAAGCAGAGAACTTTCCTGGAATGCCCAGTGAGATTTTCCTTACAGTTCCTTTCAGCACCAGCGATCCTCTAATCTGTGGTCTTTCTTTCTCTACTTAGTGCCCAAAGTACAGGGCAGCAATGTTCTCCCTCTTTCTAAGCCTTCAAAAGAGATCTAAAATTCATTGATTGATTGACATAGTTAAATCTCATAAATTCTCTGTCAGTGCTGATGATGCTGGCCTCCAAAAGACACTTTGAGGACTACTAACTGTAACTTGGACTTGGAAGATGCTGAAGCTGAAGAAGACCTTAAAAGCCATCTGGGCTTCTGTGTCTTCATAAATTGATAATGAGCCAATAATTGGGTTGAGACTGTAACCCAGTCTGACAGTCTTTCTAATTTAGCAGGTTGATGATGGAGGGCAATTTCAAGTGTTATTTATCCCAGGGCAATTGTGTTTTAATCCAGACCCAAATGTGCTGCTATGATATTGCTGATGTTTATCATGGTCACGAAGGTGATGTGTTAACATCAGTTCTAGTTCCTTTACTGCAGTAGGCACTTTCCGTGTTGACTTTCCCCATGACAGGTAAGTGAGGGTACTGTGCTGTCCTCACCCACCATGTGATACCACTAACTTGAAGAACTCAGATGGCTCCCTTAGGGTGCCACAGCACAATGTTACCTTCTGTGTCCATATTCTTTCACCAACACTTACTAGTGTGGTGTTTTTTAGGAGGAGTTGAAAATCCTAGAAAGAAACTTCAAGGCTTCAAAACAACTTTTTGTCGAAAAGGGCATCAGTGTTCTTTGTTGAGATGCATAATCACCTGATCTTCTACCACTTGTGCTCTTTATTGTCATTGGTATCGCTCAAAACACATGGATTCAAGCACGGGAAAGACAGTCACTACCCTCTGACAGGCAGGCACTCCTTTCCGTGGCTGTAGTCCTGGGACACATCCACGCATGCTGACCTCTAGACTAGGGTATAGGCAAGCTATCTGACCACCAAGACCAAAATGCAAGGTAGCCTCCTGCTTGTACTCACGGCCATATGCTGAGGACATGCTCTGCATTGCTGCCCCTTTGGTTGTGAGACTTCTTTGTCTAGCTCCATCATGTTCACTTTGGTATGAAGATAGGAAAAGCTAACTTGAAACCCTCTGGATACCTTCAGAAAACAGTGTATAAGGCAGACCTGTGGAGCCTAGCAGTAACTTCCCTCCCTCCCACTAAGCCTGTTTTGGTCTCTTCTTTTGCTGGCTCTGGGTCTGAGTACAAGGCAGTCTTTGTCTTGTTCTCCTTGGATAGCACACTCCCTGCTATTTCCTTAGTTGGGCTTTGTAAACAGCTTCCCACCATTGTATGTCTTCATGTCATTTGAGATGACTTCTTTATTCTGAAAAATTAGAAAGAAAGTCTTCTTATTTCCAGAAGAGAGAGAAGGCCTCTGAAACTCTCATGATTCTCAGGGTATTTGGCTACCTGAGTTCTCTCTGCTACCTCCATGGGAGTTTGATGCACCTAATCTTTCTCTTTTTCTCTCTCAAAATACACATTCATATTCATAGATACAAACATACGTGCACATATTTCCACATTCATCATTTGTACTCCCTAACAATTCTTACTTGCATATGTACTTACACAGCTTTGCACATTCACGTGACTCGCACATGCACACACAGCCACACAGACACTCATATACATTCACATCCGCATACATTTCCACAACATAAATATTCACCCATTACCCCACATTTACACACATTCACACACTTGAAAAATTCTCACAGTGCACTCACGTAGATACACATTTTGGCACATATTTTATTTTCACATGTACACACACCCATACATACATCCCCATACACATGCAAACTTTTATACACTGTCCTATATCCCCCCTCACCAAAACATGTACACACACAATCCTCTCATACTTGACTATACACATTATCACACATGTGTACACATGTTCTACTTACACACAGGAGAACGTGTGTTGCTGACTTGGTGAAGTTGGCAGATGACTGTGAGGTTGAGAGCGGGAAGAAAGTTCTTTCAATCCCAGCTGATGAATTTGTCTGCCGATTACTGCAGCAATTTGGAAGGAGAAGGACAAAGGGCAGGTTTTGAGTCTTTACTCTGTCCCAGGAACTCTGTACTCTGCACTCTGGAATGCAACCCAATGGCAGGTCTCTGAGGAAACAATCAGCTCTTGAGAATGCAGGTTCACTTCAGATCTGGATATGACAGGAAGGCCTTCCTCTGACACTGTGCTCTTTTCACTGCATAGAACTCAAGATATAAGACTGAATTTCTAAAAAAAACTGTCCTCGTAGATGCCTGAAATCACAAAAGAAAGACTTTCTGCACTGCAGAAACATGGACAACAGGAAAAAAAGAAAGAAGCCTCAAGCGTTCTTCTATAATGGCACTATCCTGAGATAGCCATTGTTAGTATTTGGCACTGGATTTGACTCTTCATAAATATGGTCCATTGCCATAATCACTGAAAAGAGATATCATCCATTGTAACAAGCTGTTTTTCACTAAATGTTCTAATATTAGTTGTAACGTATTTAATAAAGCCCTAAGCACATCATATATAAATATGACACATATATGTATTTATTTAATTCATATATATATGTATTTAATTCTCATCAGAGCTTTGTCCATTTAAAATCCAGCAGAACAAAGGCCCAGGGGTGTTAATCAACTTATCTGCACTCACACAGCCCACAAGAAATGCACCTGGAATCCAATCTGTATACTAAGATTCTAAAGCTCGGGCTAATGCATGGCCAAAGGCTGCCTCTCCTCTTTCTCTCTCTCTCTCTCTCTCTCTCTCTCTCTCTCTCTCTCTCTCTCTCTCTCTCTCCCCCTCTCTCCCGGACAGTTCTCCAAGCATTCAATACTCTTTAAAGCACTATATTACCAAAAAGATAATATTTCATCATTTAATGATACCATTTACCTAACTGATTCTTAAGTGTTAGGCATTTAGTTTCTCATTTCTTGATGGTTTAACAGTATTGTTCTGATTTTTTTTTTTGTACAAACATCTTTTCAGCAAACAAGTAATTCTATAGAATAAACCCCAAAGGGGCAAAGTGCTGCATAGGCAGATTTGAAAAGCATGCAATTCTCTTCACCAAATTGCCATTCCAGAAATATCATGCCAGCCCACACTCCTACCAGCAAGCTGTAAAATTGTCCTTTTCTCTGCAGATGGTCGCTGGCTTTTCCTGGTGCCTCTTGTGACTTGGCACCACGTGTAATACAGGTACAGCAGCAGCCAGGGTTCAGGCTGTGCCTGGCAGTGCATCTCCATTGTATGAATATGGCATAAGAGCTAAGTCTTTAGATGCTCAAAAAGCCAAGTGCTGCCTAAAGAGAGGATGCAAGAAAAGGCATGGGCCTGTTCCATGCATGGTTAATGCAAAGGAAGTTCATCAAGTGTCCAAAGAATCTCCAGGGATGGCACCCACCTGTGTCCTTCTTTCCCCTGGAATGGCAAAAGTTCTGTGAAGCATCTTTGTCTGCAAAGCTGGAGAAAAACATACATAGTCATTCACATGGACTGTAACCAGCATGTTTGCCCTGGGAAATGGTCAAAGGGCATAGACTCAGGGACTCTTTCCCACAATCTCCCTTTCATGAGTTCAATCAGGGCAGAGAAAGCAAAAATGTTTTTTGAGCTAGTTGGAACTCAGGTTTGACCTGGCTTCATGTTTTATTTGTTTGGGACAAGATGCTTTCTTTTCTAGAACCCTGGTCACTTCATCTGTGAAAGACGAGTGGGGTTCTGCTCTTGAGAATGATTCTATGGCTGAAAGATATTGGACTTGTAAGTGCTGGCGTCTAGCAACTTGCTTCTGGCACTACAGATGCCCAGCTTCTCTCAACACCTCATTCCACTTGAATTTTTAACTGATGTTGGCGACACCATCATTTTTGCTTGTTTGGAATAATGTTGTGGTTGCTTTCTCCCTTCTTAAAGCCATTAGAAAGGAGTAGAGGAACTTAATGAGATTCTTATCTCAAAGGCTGATGGCTCTGAAAGTTTGCTTTGAATGAACTTCAGGAAGATGGAGGTAATGGGGCAATGGACAGCAATACGATCTCATTTTATCATCAGTGTAGACCTGGGGTGGGAATATAGGGGAGAAGGAACAAGCCAGTCAGCATGCTGCAGCTCACGTGTGGTGTGTCTTCTATACAGGCTGACCTTCTTCAACAACAGACACTGATCTTGGTATAAGAATTGTTGGGAAAGGTGTGTTAAGGGTTGAGCTAGGCAACCTCTTGTCTCTATTCCCAGCTGCAGCCTTCGGGCTTTCACACAGATTGGGAAGGGAGTGGATGTCAGGGTAGGAGCTGGATTCCATTTGCTAAGATAATTTCTGGGAGGAAAAAACTAGTGAATCTTCCACCTCTTATCGTTGGGCATTCTGATAACTTTAGCCCTATATGCCTTTGACTTTATTGACCTTATTGATTGCCAAAGATATTCTTCTTCCTTTACCTAGCATCCTCATGTATGTGTTTTTCAGGCTTATGCCAATGATTGCAATTTTCTCCCGATTGATTAATTAATTAATTAATCAATTTTGTATATTTATAAGAGAAGAAAAAAATCAAGTGAAATGTTTAGAAGCAGACTAAGATTTGAAGAATATATTCCCAAGACTTCCAGGGTTGTGTGTGCAGTCTTTAAAGTTAGTATATGTTGCACTGATGTCATATTTATGAATTAAATTATTTATTAAATTTATTAAATGTATTTATTACATTACTTGTATATTTATTAAATTACTTTCTGGACACTGAACAGTTAAAATATTCACATGTTTTAGTGTCAACATTGAATATTTCTCATGTCTTCTAGATATACTTGAGTTACTTTTCAGGTTAAATTCTAATTTGCTAAGAAAAAAAGATATAATAACTTTAAATGTCCACATTCTATGGTGCTACATTGCTTTCCAAAGTATGGTGTAATCTTCTGGTGCTAATGACTATGAAGGCAATTCCATTTTAGAAGAGTTTCACTGGCATTATCATTATTAATTAAAAATCAGACTGTAGAGGCAGTCACATTATATTCCAAGGCAATATTAACTTTGCCATCTCTTTAAAAAAATAAAAAAAAATCTAAAAATTCCTTTTACAGCACCTAGAGGAAGCTTGGACTAGTGTCCCAGAACACTAGAATGAATCCTAAGGTGCCTTCCAGGGTCACAAGAAACTGGGGAACTGACTACGAATGCCCATCTAAGCTTTACCTAGACGCAAGGGCTGGAAGAACATAAAAGTGCATTGATAGCTGCCACCCAGCTTTCCGGCAGCTGAATGGTACATGTAAATTAGTGATTAGAAATTCAGAGTACATTTGATATTATAAAAGGACGACCAGATAAAGGTAATTCAACCCAGTGAAAGGGTGAAATAAGTTTCTTGAATTGGTTTTGTTTTAGTAGAAGAACAAAAGCTATAGTATCACTTTGATCTTTTAGGCATTATGAAATAATGTCAACACTCTTTCTAAGCAGCTCACAGCCTGACAAGCCTGCTCTAAAACACTGCCTTCCCCACTTCATCACAGCTTCCTGGGAAGTAAGGAAAGGACTATACTGAGACACACAGGCAAAAGAAAGTAAAGACAGGAAGTGGTAAAAGTAACGAATTCAAAGGTTCGTTGGGAAATTTAGGGGAGGGACTCAGGGATACTGCAGGGAGGTGGCTGGGTTCATCTTCTATGTGAATGTGGCAGAGGTGAGAAGAGGCTAAATCCCTACTTCCATCTATTCTTCTCTGGAGTCTAAAAACATCCTTTATTGAAAAAAGTTACTGCTAATAAGGATGATGTTGTATCCTGTATTTCTGAAATGGAGTTTCAGACATGGAGAATAGAGGGAGAGTGATAGATACACTGCCTCAAAGAAACCAGAGACTTAGCAAGAGACTGAGGCCAGAGTGGGAAGCTGAATCAGAGAGCAGAGTGGGAAGAAACACTGGCTTGGTGTGTTAGTTACTTTTGCGCTGCTGTGACCATAGCATATCTGACACAAGCAACTTCAGGGTGGGGCATTATTCTAGCTCTCAGTTTCAGAGGACTTTGGTTCTATGTAGCAGGGGAGGAATGACAAAGTGCCTCATCTCATTGATGGAGTAATATGGTGGTTGTCATTCCCATCACTCTGAGCCAGAAAGTGAAGAGCAAGGCAGGAGTCACAGCAGGGGTATAGCCTTCAAAGGCTTCCTGCTGGTGACCTATGCCCCCTTCAGAGCTTCACCTTGCAAAGGTTCCAAAGTATTCCAAAATAGTACTGCTATCTAGGAAATAAATGTTTAAAACATACACCTGTGGAGGACATTTTACATTCAGTCAAACTCAAAAAATAAAGAAAGGTGGTTGGCTCCTTTGGGGTTTAAGAATTTGAAATATTTGGTGTCTCCAACATGATCAAGCCAAGCTTGTACACAGTGTCAAATATGGAGGCAGATTTATAATTATTGGAATGCACGTAGAAAATTTGTTCCAGACAGGTGGTGGTGGGGGCACATCTCCCAGCACTTAGGCAAAGGCAGGTGGATTTCTGAGTTCGAGGACAGCCTGGCCAACAAAGCAAGTTCCCGGACAGCCACGGCTACATAGAAACCCTGTCTTGAAAAAAAAAAAAATGGTACTGACATTACAAGGAAGTGCGTCCTAAGTATTTCAAGTGAAGGGTGGAGATCAAAGGATCAAGTGTGGGAGGGGTTTGCATGAAGGTGACTGATTGGTGTGAAAACCTTGATATGCATTCGTGTGTGTGTGTGTGTGTGTGTGTGTGTGTGTGTATGTGTGTCAGATAGACAGGTGTCTTTCACAATGGCTCTCCACCTTATTTTTTAAGAAAGCTTTTTTTTTTTTTTTTTTTTTTTTTTTTACGGAGACCTGGAACTCACAAACTGGGGTAGATAGGCTGGCCAGCAAAGCACCGGGGACCTCCTGTCTTTACTTCCCTAGCACTTGGATTATAGATGCTTGCAGTTCTATCCTTAATTTTACATGATTCTAGGGATCTGAACTCAGGTCCTCATGCTTGCACAACTAACGTTTTACTGACTGATCCATCTCTGTAAACATTTTGACTTCTTTTAGTTTCTTCTGCGGTTTTCAGAAATGTTCAGGTTATGCAGTCACTTTGAAGATAGCTTGAAAGATTGTGGAACTACCTGCAAAGTGTGAGGCTAAGGAGACATGGGCAGGGATGAAGGTGGAAAGGTATTTGTTTGCTAGTTTTGTTTTTTCTTTATTTTAGCTAAGAATATGTTGTACAGAGAGATATAGAATTTGGCCTGCCCCTTTGCAGCTGGGTCCTGTCACAACAAGTGTCCATCCTATTACCTTTTACTAGTCTTCATGCTATGGTACTGTCATATAGATTGGGGATCTAGCCATTTGCTTCCTGAAGTAAACAAGAAAGACAGCGGTTAATTTGGTCACTGATTACAAACAGGGACAATGAGTTGAATATCTTGGATCACTCAATTGCTCAAGAGAGCAACTTTTTCTGGGGAAAAGCTATAATGTATACCATGGAGTAGAGGCAGGGGCATTGCCTGTGTGGTTTTCAGATGTTGTGTCCTGTGGAGCTTAGCCCAACAGGGCTGTAAATGCCACCCCCCTTCCCGTGGCTGTGCTTGCCTATATAAGTCTACACACTGCATGCTCATGGACTTGTGGCTTGAAGGACTCCAGCCCTCCCCTCTGAAAGCCCACAGGGGCTTTTCTAGAGTCAGTTTCCAGTTGGCCTGAGCCAGTTTCTTTCTCTTTTTTTCTTCTTGAAACATCACTTGAGAAGTAGAAAGGAAGCTGATCTTAATTCTTCCTTCAACATGACATGCCCTTTAGAAATCGTACAAATAACCGTGTCTGATTGTCATGTTGAATTGTGAGCATGGATGTGAAATGCTCCCTAGTCTGACTAAAGCCAAATATTAGGTCATAAGTCAACATTTTGCAGAGAAACTTGGTACTAAGAGGTTGAAAATTTATATCTTTTCATGGGAAAACTTGTTTGCCAGCGGGAAAAAAATCACAAAGACTGTTATCTTCCTATGTGGAAGGAGAGAGATGTGTGTAATTTTATAACCTGGGTCAAAGTACTTTAAGATTTTTGAGATTGGACTGGCCAAGGAAGGAATGAGGCCTTGATAGAATATTTGAATTGTGTCCACAGGTGACAGGTAATAGGTGGCATAGGTGTGTGTCATATCTTACAGGGTTATGTGAAAGGCTGCAAGATGCCAATTAACAGTGCAGAAGGTTACATTCTGCCTACAACTATTTCTAGTGGAAGGAATCAGCAGAGGAAAGAAGACATCTTACGTCATGGGCACTTAGGGTCTTGAAAAAAGAAAAAAACGCTGCTGAGTGTGGTGTTATATGCTTGTATTTCCACTACTTGGGAGGTTAAGGCAGGATGATCATGCCTCAAGACCAGCCTGGCTATATGATAAGATTCTTTCTCAATACCTAATCTCCCCCACCCAAAAGAAAAAGAAAAATCCAAAGAAGCAAAGGCCTAATTTTTGCCCAAGCATCCATATACTTCCTGGAAAATCTTTGGGGAAATGAAAAGCCAACAAAGGCAGGAACTAGAACAATGCCCTGGACAGTACTGAGAAGCCTACAGCTTGGCAGCTTGGTTTAATTTTGTCTGTGGTGTTTCAGCCCTATAACCAAGCCTACAGCTATGCTTTACAGCCTCCAGTGTGAGTTGCAGTGGATGGACAACAAGGCAAGAAGCATCTATGTGTTCAAAAGAGAATGGAAACTAAGCACTTTGATACATTAAGAATGTCATGTAGTATTCTAGGAAAGACAAGTGGCAATGCCTCCTTTACAGAAGAAAAGCTGTTTGCATTCCTCCTTGAGTGCCCAGATTCTAGTCAAAGTGAGAATCATTGCTCAAGATAGAACTGGGTGTCTGCTCTGGAAGGGTTGGAGGGGTGGGGCTTTAGCTGGGGATGCAGCTAGATTCCCAGTGGAAGAATCTATACCCATCACACTGTGTGGAAGTCTTGATGCTAGAAACCTGTTCTTGCTAGAATAAGAGGATCAAATTTAAAGCCAGCCTAGACAACGTAGCAAGATTCTCTTTCAGCCCCTACCCCTTAAAACAAAAAACTTAAAAGGCACATATGTGTGTGCATTTTGTGCGAGTACATGGATTTGTACATATGCTTATGCTCATGTAAATGCAGTTAAAGGCAAGTGACAGAAGCCTTGTATGTTACTGTAACCACCAGGGCCCTGTCCTTAATGGTCTCTTTCCATATATAGTAAAGCTCTAGACATGTGCTGTGCTTTTGCTCCTTATTCCATGATGCCTAACCAGAGACTCTGAGCCCATGCTCATGTTCATGATAAGCAGGATTTAGCAGTTGGGTCTAAATAAACGTCAGTGGGCAAGATTTATCACAGTCTCTTCAGCATTTATATTCTCCAGGAAAGAGGTTCTTCCCCACCGCCATGGTATTATGTACTCCCTACAGCTCTGCTCTGAAAATCTTGGTCCCTGAGTGTCACTCCCCGCACTCCCCAGGGGTGAGTGTACTACTGTGAGAAGTGGATCAATGTCACCGTGACCTGCTTCCAGCTCATTCTCTCCGCCTGTTCTGTGAATGGTAGTTGGATCTACTAAGATGAATGGCTTAAATTGATGGTATATTTACAAGTTAAAAAAAAAATCCTAGGAGAATTTGTTGTTGGGTGTGAATGGAACCACTTAGAGGCGTCCCTGGAACACAACCATTGATATGTCACACTGCTTAAAACTATATAGCCAGATAGCCATGCTGGGCTTCATGATGATTTGGGTCTTTCAGGCAAAGAAGGGGAACTACGCCTTTCTGTGGGATGTAGCTGTGGTGGAGTACGCAGCCCTGACAGATGACGACTGCTCAGTGACCGTCACTGGCAACAGCATCAGCAGCAAGGGCTACGGGATTGCTCTGCAGCATGGCAGCCCCTACAGAGACCTCTTCTCCCAGAGGTAGGCACAACAACAATGCAGTTCCCACAGCCTTGGAACCTTGGCAGCTGGGATAGAAGGAAAACCTCCTCTTATGACATAAGAGCCATCATATATGCGTTTATTCCTCACATCTTCCTAAGAACTAGCTGTGTACCAGTATATATTTCTCTACATGTCCTTCTGGGCCCTGAATAGGTACTGGGATGAAAAAAGGAATTCCATGACTGCTAACCAGGAAGTGTGGGTGATACCAGTGCCAAGTGGAAAGGGGCAGAAGAGGGCATCTGTTAGAATGCAGAAGGCCTTCTCACAGGCAGCAGTACCTGAAGCACATAGGAGTCATAGGAGTCAGTCAGATAAATGGCTAAAGAGTAGGATCTGAGGAGGCCTAAAAGTATCTTCTTTAAGTCTATATTCAAAGTGTGAGTCATCCATGTGGTGATGCAAAGTAGCAGAGTCAGAAAAACAGGCTGTTTCCACATGCATCACAGTGACCTGATGGGGCCTGTGGACTTTGGATCAAATTTCCTGGCTGGAGGAGAGGCTGCTCTCTGCTGGGGCAAGAAATGGACATGGCCCTTCGTGGTGAAGAAAAGACAACCTCTCATTTTCTGTCTTCCCCCTTCTCCTCACATCAAAACATAAGTTTCTCAGCCATCTTCTAAGAGTTAGTTAATTCTGATTTTTGCTCGTTGATCTTAGGGGAACTCAGGACATTGTGGAGAAAGAGGAGGGAGCTCTGAGTAGACAGAACGTTTTCAGCCGTGTTGAACTGAATGGATGTCTCTGTCAGTAACCAATTCAGCATGGCAACTTTGCATTTGTGTTTTGTTCCCCATGTGATCGTTGGTATGAGTTTGTACCTTGACTCTGCTTGGCTCTAGATTCTTGGGCACGATCAAGTTCCTATGTGCTACTCCTTCCTAGAATAATTACCTAACTGTATTCCATGCTGGTTCTCTGTCACAGCAGTTTGTATAGTATGAATAACCCGGCTTTAAGCAGGCAGGGTAGAACTGATGGATATAGGTAAACTCAGTGGCGTTTTTTAGTAGCCAGTTTACCCAGCTGAGGCTCTTGTCTCTACGGAGGTCTAGCCTTGGACACTCAGATTGGACATATCTATGCTGTGACATCTTGCTGAGTGGAGGAAATAGAATTGCAGTCAGTGAGGAAGCTCTAATAGAAGGCTCTGCCTTGGCTCACCAACACCCAAAAAGGAGTCATAGGAACATTGTCATAAACAAGTTTATTTGGTGCCAAGCATAGAGATAACTACCATTCACCTGATTAACACATGAACTGCAACACTGTGTGTTATCCACATGAAGAAATATCCATCTGAAGAATATCCATGTGAATAAGAATTGTTGAAGACCATATGCTTTCTACCATACACGTCAGGGAGAAAGGGAGAGTTCTGTGCTTACACTTACAGCATCCAGCTCTCCCGAGTCCCAGTGCTGAGCCATGTTATTTTTGTATCTGCAAACACTGTCACCTGTCCTTTCTTGGATTTCTAGACTGGATCCTCTTACTGAGGATCTGCTAAGCCTCGACTCCATCAGAGAAGGTTGAGAAAGGGGTTTGCATCCAATGTAGTTAGTAACATGCTTGCAAAACTTGGTGAAGGGGTAGGACCACTTAAGGTAAGTGAGGCTTTAGGTTTTCTACAGAACTAAATCAAGTACATATTCTGTACCTTGCTCTACCTTCTGCAGTGGAGAGCAGTGATAAAAGAGGAGGAGGTAGTTTTCAGTTCCTCAAAGGTGTGAAAAATTATGGCTTCTCTCTGGGATTCGGAACACAATGTCATTTCTGACATTTATGTTGATTTTTCTAGATAGGAGTTTCAGGGTGATTGATTGCACAGACCATCAACCTGCAAATATCTTTGTAGAGCAGATGGTAAGAGAGCCTGTAGGGCCATTGTAGCAGCAACACCCAAACAGTGAATGAGCCTCAAGATAGTGCTCATGGATTTATGGGACCCATTAGTGGGAACTTAGAGGCCCATGAACTAGCACTGCTCAGTTTTCTTCTGTAAGTCTGCAGAAATGAGCGTCAGTGTACTGGAGAAAGAAGAATGCAAATGTTTACTAGGAAACGTGGCTCTTCACTGTATTGTCAGATAGATTCAGGGCAGCAGTGGGGTTGGAAATAACAAGATTGGGTCAAAGGAAAAATGTGAAATCATCTGGATGGAGAAGACAGAGATGAGTCAGGAGAAGTAGTGTTGTTCCCCTCTCCTACCAATAGCCTTGTTTTACACTAAAGGGGTTGGATTTCTTCATATGATGCTGTAGTAGACCTCAGCCAGCATTGGGGTGTGGGCTCCAGAGAGAAGCCTATTTGTGAGACAGCTCTGCACTTGATCTGTCTACTGCGTTGCTCTAGAATCCTTATGAAAATCCTTCTTGGGGACACTGTGTCCTATCCCTTCCATGCTGGTCATCACCAAAAGTAAAAAGTGAGCTGGCCAGATTCCATGTCCTTCTTGCAAGAAATAATTCCCCCCTCATAGTTTTATCAGAAGGCTATGTGTTCAGAGGACTTTGTTGACCTCCCACAATGTTGTCGTGCGTCTCCATGGCGTAGCCTCCCATGAGCTGGAAGCATCACTCCTTCCAACAGACACATATCTGCCTTTTAGGGAAATGCATCATTCTTTATTTCTAACTTTCTGCCTTTATTAGTTCTAGAAGAGGTTTTGTTGCCTACTGCAAACCTGTTGTGAGATGCCTTTAGCTTGACTTTGCTTCAGAGAAATGAAGGGGAATGCTTCAGAAGGCAACATATTATGTCATTTGAATAAGGGCCTGCATTGTATAAGTAGCAGATCCCAAGCTTATCTAGAATGTCTGTGGTTGCCTTTCCCTTCATCTTAGGAGGCAAGTTATTTATTTGTTTTGGCAGAGGCTAGGATATAGATATAAGTATATGTGGTGTGGGGTTATGTGCTATAACAGTTTTGCAGACCACAGCATGCAGAGTGGGCATTCAATAAATGTTTAGCAACTTAATAGCCACTTATTGAGCACCTACTGTGTAGCAGGCTCTGCAACTATTGAATAAAAGAAAGCACCTGCAATTATATCTGTCTGGAAAACAGAAAAACGGGCTTTAGGAAATGGCTATTATCGCTCTGGTTCCTCATAAGTAGGAGTAGAGCTTGTTATATAGCACACATTAGTTTAGCCTCGTTCTTGAAGGCATTTTGTGCCTTGTTTGTCTTGTTGCTTCTTTATTAACACTTTCTTGTTTTGTTATTAGTCTTTGTTTTCCTGTGAATTGCCACATATTCTTTCTAAAATAAATATGTTCCATGAAAGATGCATATAATTTTAAGGAGAAAAGGTCAAAATTGTAAGCAGCCTGCCTGATGTTACCCAGAAACTGTTAAGTGATCAGATCCAATGATCTGTTCATGGTCTTCCCTTCTCCTAGGTCAGAACTTGACCTTTCGATAACAGCCTGTTATCACAGAAAAAAACTTAGCTCCTCAGACCACTAATGGCCCAGAGCTGAAGAATAGCATTGACACTTTCTAATTACAGCTTTGGGCAAGTAAGGTAGATTCTATGTGCAGACCTTCAGGAAGTAACACAGACCTATTAAGTGTTGCTCTGCGTGCAGTTAGGCAGATTCAAGCATTGTAAATGATTTATCCCTACAGAGTTCCCTCAATAGAAGGTAGCTCCTGCAAAGACTGACTTGATAATAAGTTGGTCAATAGAACCAGCTGACTGCGCAACAGCTAACTAGCTTTTACAGAAGCTGTGTGTGCTCACTAGACTGTAAGCTAACAGGGACCTTTATTTAGTCTCAGATATTGGTGAAGAGAGAACTAGGATTGAGAGGTTCAGAGTCTGGATTAGAAGTAATCTCTATCAGTAAAAAGTCTGTGTCTATAAACACAAAGCATTTATTGCTTCATGGTGAGCCTTCAATCATAGCCTCCTCCAGAGTCCTGACAGCCTGAATATCTGCATGTCAGCTTCTGTAATTGGCATTATGCTCACCCTACTCATCTACGCCATCAAAGACCTAACAGTGGTCAGTGTATAGTCACATGTGCAGATTTCTTTGCCTGACCAAAGACACACAAGATAGTTAGGAGGACTCTGTAGCTGCCCAGTTCATCATGCAACATGCAATTCCAGAGAGCTATGGTTCTCAGGTACAATCTGAGCACAGCCAGAAAACACATAAATGCACATGGAAATCAATGACCTCAGGAACTGTAACCTTCCAGGCATGGCCACATTCTAAGCCTTTTGGGATTATCATTGTCTTGATCATTTGTAGGATATTTTTAATAATCTCACCATGGCCCTTTCAGCTTAAGTTTGTTTTCATTATTCAACAAATACATTAACACATTTGTTGACAGAACAAACATTTGCTAACAAGTGGCCTTTGTTTTTATATCTACTAAGCTTGCACATGGAAAACATGGGAAGTTGCTGCACCAATCAGTGAGGCTTAGTGGACCTTAGCCCTCATCCAGTAACACACACATGAGCTCAAAGCATACTCTGGGTCCTTCCCAAACAATAAGAGGCTACTCCATACTGAGCCCACGATATAGACAGGTCCAGGGACACTCTCAGGCTGTCACCCTTTCTGTTCTTCAGATACATACCCATGTACAGTACATGGGCCCAGTCTCAGACCTGTAGATGTAGGTCCAGGACAGAGACTACGTAACTATCCAGTTAAGCTTTTGTTGTTCATTGACTGTACATTCCTGGAGCCCAAAAGGCTGCAGGTATTGTGAGCTAAATATATCACCATGAACCAGACTCAAAGATAATTACTCCTCAGATGGAAGGCCTCTCTTATTTTGAATCTGGAGGCTACCTGCTAAACCTGGCTGGTTCACTGTGTAGAGCCCTAGGTTACATGAAGCAATCCCCAAAACACCGCAATGGTAAAAGCCACCATGGGGAAATGTCCCACCATTATTCAGCCATTATTCCCTCACACACCATTTGAGAGCTCACATCCCAGTCTTCCTGTTTCACAGTGTTTATCCCATGCCTCCCTCTTCCTCACTCACCATTTGATATCTTCACTGCTGTGTTGAAGCTACTTAACTACAATGAGCCCTGCGTACTAGACAGGATATTCATAGGTAGGCCAGTTTCAGGGAAGACCGACCTCAAAGTGGCTATGAGAAGGCATTACACCTCTCTGCTTTGACTTGCTTCTTTGTAAAATAAGACAGTTGAAATCAATCCCAGAGGGTTAGCATCAAGGATCCAGAAAGCTCTGGTAGGAGATAGTTGGACCCTGCACACAGAAACAGCTAGACTACCATGATCCGCTTCATGGTTCATTGTCCTTCAGATTTTACTTCCTGGCTCCCTCCTCCACAAACTCTTCTTTAAGCCTCCAGCTTAAAACTCCCTGACACATGTGGCTTCCTGGCATTTCGGCTTTCACTTCCTTGTGTTCATCATAGCTTCTGTCTTTACACTGATGGTCTCCATTGTTTTAGGGCTAGTGTTTGTTTCTTTAGACTAAAAGCATAGCACCATTGAGGATCATTCTTAGCACAGTACAGAATCTTCTTAAATCAAATGTAATAATGAAGGATAGTATTTCTACTAGGCAGACAATATAGAAAGATGGAATTTCCATTTTTTTATTAATTACAGTTTATTCACTTTGTATCCCCCCCTGTACCTGCCTCTCTTCCCCCTCCCAGTCCTACCCTCACTCTTCCCCACCCGTGTTCTCCCAGTCACTGATAAGGGAGATCCTCCTCCACTTCCCTCTGATCCTAGTCTACCAGGTCTCATCAGGAATGGCTGCATTGTCTTCTTCTGTGGCCCAGCAAGGCTGCTCCCCCCTCAGGGGGAGGTGATCAAAGAGCAGATCAATCAGTTCCTGTCAGAGACAGTCCCTGTCCCCATTACTATGAAGCTCACTTGGATACTGAACTGCCATAGGCTGCTTCTGTGCAGGGGTTTTAAGTCATCTCCGTAAGTGGTCATTGGCTGAAATATCAGTTTCAGAAAAGACCCCTGTGCCCAGAATTTTAGGATCTGTCACTGTCCTTGTGGAGCTCCTGTCCTTTCCAGGGTTTACTATCTCCCACTTCTTTTTATAAGATTCCCTGTACTCTGCCCAAAGTTTGGCAATGAGTCTTAGCATCTCCCTAGATACCCTGCAGGGTAGAGCCTTTCAGAGGCCCTCTGTGGTAGGCTCCTGTCCTGTTCCCTATTTTGTCCCTCCTCCAATGTTCATCCTCTTTGCCTTTCTGAATGGGGATTGAGCATTTTAGTCACAGTCCTCCTTCCTGATTAGCTTCCTTAGGTGTACAGATTTTAGTAGGTTTACCTATATTATATGTCTAATATCCACTTATGAATGAGTATATACCCTGTGTGTCTTTCTGCTTCTGGGATACCTCACTCAGGATGATCATTTCCAGTTCCCACCATTTACCTGAAAAATTCATGATTTCCTTGTTTTTTATCGAATGTAGTAATATTCCATTGTGTAGATGTACCACAATTTCTGTATCCATTCTCAACTGAGGGGCATCTGGGCTGTTTCCAGCTTCTGGCTGTTATAAATAAAGCTGCTACAAACATGGTTGAGCAGATGTCCTTGATGTATACTTGATTGTCTTTTGGATAGTTGCCTAGGAGTGGTATAGCTGGATCTTGAGGAAGCACTTTTCCTAATTGTCTGAGAAAGCACCAGATTGATTTCCAAAGTGGTTGTACCAGTTGACATTCCCACCAGCAGTGGAGGAGGGTTCCCCTTTCTTCACAACCTCTCCAGCATGTGTTGATGTGTTGCTTGACTTATTTATCTTAGCCATTCTGATGGGTGTAAGGTGAAATCTCAGGGTCGTTTTGATTTGCATTTCCCTAATGACTAAGGACATTGAACATTT
Source organism: Psammomys obesus (assembly GCF_907164565.1). Lineage (NCBI taxonomy): Eukaryota > Metazoa > Chordata > Mammalia > Rodentia > Muridae > Psammomys > Psammomys obesus. The sequence continues at coordinate 97,314 of NW_026590598.1, read as the reverse complement.
CTTTAAGTGTTTCTCTGCCATTCCATATTCCTCTACTGAGAATTCACTATTTAGCTCTGTACCCCATTTTTTTAATTGGATTATTTGATTTGTTGCTGTTTAACTTCTTGAGTTCTTTATATATACTGGATATTTTTTAAAATTTTTTATTAATTACATTTTATTCATTTTGTATCCCCCCATAAGCCCCTCCCTCCTCCCCTGCCGATCCCACCCTCCCTTCCCTTTCTGCATGCATGCCACTCCCCAAGTCCACTGATAGGGGAGGTTCTCCTCTTCTTTCTGATCTTAGTCTATCAGTTCTCTTCAAAAGTGGCTGCATTGTTCTCTACTGTGGCCTGGTAAGGCTGCTCCCCCCTCAGGGGGAGGTGATCAAAGAGCAGGCCAATCAGATTATGTCAGAGGCAGTCCCTCTTCCCATTACTATGTAACCCACTTGGACACTGAACTGCCATGGGCTATACCTATTAACCCTCTGTCATATATACAATTGGTGAAGATCCTTTCCCAATCTTTAGGCAGTTGGTTTTTGTTTGTTTGTTTGTTTTGTATTTTTAATTAACTTTTATTAATTACACTTTATTCATTTTGTATCCCCCCATAAGCCCCTCCCTCCTCCCCTCCCGGTCTCACCCTCCCCCCTCCTTTCTGCATACATGCCCTTCCCCATGTCCACTGATTGAGGAGGTCCTCCTCTCCTTCTTTCTGATCTTGATGATAGTTTCCTTTTGCTTTACAGAAGCTTTTCAGTTTCATGAGGTCCCATTTATTGATTGTTGCTCTTAGAGCCTGCACTGTTGGTGTTCGGTTCAAGAAGTTGTCTCCTGGGCCAATGAGTTCAAGGCTCTTCCCCACTTTTTCTTCTAACAGGTTTAGTGTGTCTGGTTTTATATTGAGTTCTTTGATCCACTTGGATTTTAGTTTTGTGCAGAGTGATGAGTATGGATATATTTTCATTTTTCTACATGTAGACATCCAGTTAGACCAGCACCATTTGTCGAAGATGCTATCTTTTTTTTCATTGTATGGTTTTTTGCATCTTTGTCAAAAATCAGGTGTCCCTAAGTGTGTGATTTTATTTCTGGGTCTTCTATCCTATTCCATTGATCCACCATTCTGTTGCTATGCCAGTACCATGTAGTTTTTATTACTGTTGCTCTATAATACACCTTGAGATCAAGGATGGAAATGCCTCCAGAAGATCTTTTATTGTAGAGGATTGTTTTAGCAATTCTGGGTTTCTTATTCCATATGAAGTTGAGAATTTTTCTTTCAAGTTCTGTAAAGAATTGTGCTGGTAATTTGATGGGAATTGCATTGAATCTGTAGATTGATTTTGGTAAGATGGCCATTTTTACTATGTTAATCCTGCCAAGCCATGAGCATGGGAGATCTTTCCATCTTTTGATATCTTCTTCTAAATCTTTCTTCAGAGACTTGACATTTTTTTTCATACAAGTCTTTCACTTGCTTGGTTAGGGTCACACACCAAGATACCTTATGTACTTTGTGGCTATTGTGAAGGGTGTTGTTTTCCTAATTTCTTTCTCAGCCTTTTGTCTTTTGTATACAGGAGGGCTACTGAATTGTTTTTTTTTTTTTTTTTTTTTTTGAGTTAATTTTGTATCCAGCCACTTTGCTGTTGGTGTTAATCAGCTGTAGGAGTTTCCTGGTAGAAATTTTGGGTCACTCAGGTATACTATCAAAACATCTGCAAATAGTGATACATTGACTCCTTCCTTTCCAATTTGTATCCTCTTGATCTCCTTCAACTGTCTTATTGCTCTAGCAAGGACTTCCAGAACTATGTTGAAGAGATATGGAGAGAGTGGGCAGCTTTGCCTTGTTCCTGATTTCAGAGGATTGCTTTAAGTTTCTCTCTGTTTAGTCTGATGTTGGCTATAGGCTTGCTGTATATTGTCTTTATTATGTTTATATATGTGCCTTTTATCCCTGATCTCTCCAATACTTTAAACATGAATGGATGTTGGATATTGTCAATTGCTTTTTCAGCATCTAAAGAGATTATCTTTTTTTTCTTTCAGTTTGTTAATAAGGTGGATCACATTGATGGATTTTCATATATTGAACCACCCCTGCATACTTGGGATGAAGCATACTTGGTCATAGTGGATGATATCTTTGATGTGTTCTTGGATTCAGTTTGCAAGTATTTTGTTGAGTATTTTTGCATCAATGTTCATAAGGGAGATTGGCCTGAAATTCTCTTTCCTTGTTGGGTCTTTGTGAGGTTTAGGTACCAAGGTGACTGTGGCTTCATAAAATGAGTTTGGTAGTGTTCCTTCTGTTTCTATTTTGTGCAATAGTTTGAAGAGAATTGGAGTTAGGTCTTTGAAGGTCTGGTAGAATTCTGCGCTGAAACCATCAGGCCCTGGGCTTTTTTTGGATGGGAGAGTTTTGATGACCAGTTCTATTTCTGTAGGTGATATAGGACTATTTAATTGATTTACCTGGTCTTGATTCAGCTTTGGTAAGTGGAATCCATCAAAAAATTGTCCATTTCGTTTAGATTTTCAAATTTTGTGGCATGTAGACTTTTGAAGTAACTCCTATCGATTGTTTGCATTTCTTCAGTGTCTGTATTTATGTCCCCCTGTTTAATTCTGATGTTGTTGATTTGGATAGTGTCTCTCTTCCTTTTAGCTAGTTTGGCTAAGGTTTTGTCTATCTTGTTGATTTTCTCAAAGAACCAGCTCTTGGTTTCATTGATCTTTGAATTGTTTTATTTGTTTCTAATTGATTGATTTCAGCACTGAGTTTGATTATTTCCAGCTGTGTACTCCTGTTTGGTGTGTTTGCTTCTTCTTTTTTTTTTCCCCTATGGCTTTTAGGTCAGCCATTAAGTTGCTTGAATGAGATGTTAAATATTTCTTTTTGAAAGCACTTAGAGATATTAACTTTCCTCTTCGGACTGCTTTCCTTGTGTCCCATAAATTTGAGTATGTTATGTCTTCATTTTCATTGAATTCTAGGAAGACTTATTTCTTTCTTTATTTCTTCTCTGACCCATCTGTCATTTAGTAGTGAGTTGCTCAGTTTCCATGTGTGTGTATGCTTTTTAGTATTTCTGTTGTTGAGGTCCATCTTTAGTCCATGGTGATCAGATAGGACACAAGGGATTATTTCAATTTTCTTGTATCTGTTGAGGCTTGCTTTGTAACCAACTATATGGTCTATTTTGGAGAAGATTCCATGAGGTGCTGAGAAGAAGTTAAATTATTTTGTGTTTGGGTGAAAGGTTCTATAGATGTCTGTTAAGTCCATTTGATTCATGACCTCTGTTTCTTTGTTTAGAGATATTGTTTCTTTGTTTAATTTTCGTTTTGCTGACCTGTCGTTTGTTGAGAGTGGAGTGTTGAAGTCTCCCACTTTTAATATGTGGGGATCTATGTGTGGTTTAAGTTTTATTAATGTTTCTTTTACAAATGTGGATGCCTATGTATTTGGCCTGTAGATGTTCAGGATTTTGATGTCTTCCTGGCGGAATTTTCCCTTGATGATTATGAAATGTCCTTACCCATCTCTTTTGATTAATTTTGGTTGAAAGTCTATTTTATCAGATATTAGAATGGCTACCCCTGCTTGCTTCTTGGGTCCATTTGCTTGGAAAACCATCTTCCAGCCCTTTGCCCTCAAGTAATGTCTATCTCTGTGACTTAAGTGTATTTCTTGTATGTAACAGATTGTTGGGTCTTGTTTAAGCATCCATTCTGTTACTCTGTGTCTTTTTATTGGAGAATTGAGTCCATTGATGTTGAGAGAGATTAATAACCAGTGGCTGTTAGATCCTTTGATTTTGATGTTGGCTGTGGCACTAAGTTTGTGTGCTTGGCTACTTTTTGTTTAGCTGTAGTGAGGTTAATTATTTCCCGTGTTTTCTTGAAAGTAGTTTTCTTGGGTTCCATTTTCCTTCTAGTATCTTCTGTAATGCTGCATTTGTGTGTAGGTATTGTTGAAATTTGTTTTGTCATTGAATATCTTGTTTTCTATGTCTATGAGGACTGAGAGTTTTGCTGAGTATAGTAGCCTGGGCTGACATCTGTGTTCTCTTAGGGTCTGCATGATATCTGTCCAGGCCCTTCCGGCTTTCATAGTCTCTGTTGAAAAGTCAGGTGTGATTCTGATGGGTTTACCATTATATGTTACTTGGCCTTTTTCCCTTTCAGCTTTTAGTGTTTTTTCTTTGGTCTGTATACTTACTGTTTTGATCATTATGTGGTGAGAGGATTTTCTTTTCTGGTCTAATTTATTGGGTGTTCTGTAGGACTCTTGTATTCTTATAGGCCTCTCCTTTAAGTTGGGGAAATGTTCTTCTATGATTTTGTTGAAAATATTTTCTGGGCCTTGGAGAAGGGAATCTTCTTTTTCCCTATTCCTATTAGTCTTAGGTTTTGTCTTTTCATATTTTCTTGGATTTCTTGGATGGTCTGTGTCAGGAATTTTTTAGATTTCACATTTTCTTTGATGGATACATCGATTTCTTCCATTGTATCTTCTACACCTGAGATTCTTTATTCCATCTCCTGTAGTCTGTTGGTTATGCTTACCTCTGTAGTTCTTGTTTTCTTCCCTAAGTTCTTTCTCTCTACAATTTCCTCTATTTGTGTTTTCTTTTATTTTTCCAATTCTATCTTCAGATCTTGAACTGTTTTGTTGATTTCCTTTACCTGTCTGACTGTATTTTCCTGTTTTTTTTTTTTAAATTTCTTCATCTGTTTGTTTGAACAATCCTCTATTTCTTTTATTTTTTTTAGTGATTTAAGTATTTCCTCTCTAAAGGCCACAAATTGTTTGGCTGCCACTTTCTGTATTTCTTTATGGATGGCCATAATCTGTTTGTCTTTATTTTCCTCCATTTGTTTACAGATGGCCATGATCTGTTTGACTTTATCTTCCTCTAATTCTTTACATATTTTATTTGTTTCCTCTATTATCCTCTTCATAAACATAGATGTAAGGTCATCTTCTTGAATTACTGAGGTGTCCAGGGCTGCTTTCCCCTGGATAACTGGGTTCTGGAGTTGCCATATCGCTCTGTCTTTTGTTGGTTGAACTTTTACGCTGGCCTCTACCCACTGGGCTATCTTATGTGTTAGGTGTTAGTTTCTGGTGGTTCCTGGAATCCTGTGGTGGGGAGAATCCCCTTGGCAGGAAGATGATTTTTCCTGAATGAGGCCTCCTCAGCTTTTTGGGTATGGTGACTGACTGTTTATTGTTTTTCAGGAATTGCCACAGCTCACATCACGGGTACAGATCTGAGTGGTAACTGTGGTCTTTGTTATTCAAGAGGGTTCTCCTCTTAACTGGAGAAGTCCTGGGGACAGCTGCCCTGTTTCTGGGTTTCTTGCTGTAAATTTAGTGAGCTGCTGCTATAACCTTGGTGCCCCGTGGTTTGGTCAGTTTAATTAGGGATAACTGGTTGCCCCTTGGAGCAGTATCTGGGGGTTGATCTCAGGGATCCCAGGCTTCTGTAGTTCTGAGGTTGGAGCTCTGTGCCCCAGCATCCAAGTGGTAATTAGTAGCAGGTGAGGACCCCTCTCATGTATGCAGCAGGAGGCTAGAGTCTGGAGCCTGAGGATAACCAGAAACTTTTCCGGAGCTAGGGTTCCTGAGGTAGGGTCAGATGTTCCCCCACTGTGGGCTTTTCTCCCAACAGGAAGACCCAGTTGGTGGTGTTTGGGGTGGCGCTTAGAGCCTGCAAGTGCTGGCGGGTGGTGGCTCCAAGTTGGTGACTGGGCAGGAACCTGAGAACTTTTCCTGAGAAGTTTCCCGTGTGTGGTGGTGGTGGTGGTGTGTGGGGGAGGGTTGGCTGAGTGCTCTAAGGTAGGACCTGATATTTCCCTCCCTGTGAGGTTGTCTCCTGACAAGGAAACCCGGTCTCTGTTGCCCTAGAGCTCACAGTTCTGTCTGTGATGGAGAGTTGGGCACACAGCAGGACTCTGGGCTAATGGCTGGAGCCCCACTCAGGGCTGGCTGTTGTGTGTCCGCTGGTCTGCGGGACCTTTTCCATGAATAGACTGGGTTACCTGAGGTCAGTTCCACTTGCTTCCTCCCCTGTGGGGTTTTTCACCAGTCTCTGGTGTTTTGGTGGCCACAGTTCAGCTTGGGAAGGTGATCAGGACACGCAGGTGTGTAGCTCTGGTCTGTCCACCGAGTAACTGTGGGACCCAGGATTGTCCTCTGGGTTCTGGCTGGGTGACCTGAGAGTGGACCTGACTCATTCCCACACCGTGGAGCTTCCTCTCACCTGGAAAACATGTTCGCTCTTGTTTTAGGGCCCAGAGTTCAGTTTCTTGATCGCTGTACCAATATTGCTGTCCTGCTCCTCAGACACAGTGTCCTCCTGATGCCGCCACCTTGGATTTTCCTAGAATTGCCCTTTTCTAAAATGGATGGGAAAAGAATGTTTAAGATTTTGGATTTTTTACAATTTGAAATATTTACATATATGTATTGGGATATATTAGGGATGGGGCTTAAGTTTAAACATGAAATTCTTTTATGTTTTATATGCATCATATACATATAGTCATAGGTAATCCTATGTGATGTTTTAAATAAGTTGTGCAGGAAACAAAGTTTACATTTATTGACACATAAGAGATTAAATGTGGGATTTTCCATTTGTGGTGTTATTCAGAAACTCAAAAAGTTTCAGATTTTGAAGAGTTTGGGATTCGAGATCCTTGGATTAAGGATGCTCAACTTACAGGTGTTAAAATTTGGCTGACAGCATCTTATGACTGTGAGCAAACTGAATCTGTATTCTGGGGGGTTGCCTAGTTTATTTCTGTGTGCCCCAAGTTTATTCCTGAGTATTTTCTCTGCATCTCATGTGAGGGGCCTTTATCACTGAACCCAGGTTCTGGAGAGAGAGGAAAAACTTATCATTATATGCTCTGAGAAAAGCACTCTGGGTACAGGCAGGAAGAACTGTGGAAGATCCCAAGTCTGAGAATTACTATGATGGCTCACAGGTAAGCATGGCAGGTCAGTGACAGGACCTGATGGCTAAGCTGGTAAGGGTCAATGGCTATGGCTCACCTGTGTTGTGTCTTGCAGGATCCTGGAGCTGCAAGACACAGGGGACCTGGATGTGCTCAAGCAGAAGTGGTGGCCACACACAGGCCGCTGTGACCTCACCAGTCATTCCAGTGCCCAGACTGATGGCAAATCCCTTAAGCTGCACAGCTTTGCTGGGGTCTTTTGCATTTTGGCCATTGGCCTTCTTCTCGCCTGCCTTGTGGCTGCTCTAGAGTTATGGTGGAACAGCAACCGGTGCCACCAGGAGACCCCCAAAGAGGTTAGTATCCTCATAGTTTTGCTATAATATGCAGGCAGGGTGTCTCCCTGGGCCATTTATTTGGTGGGTGGTTTTTTTTTTTTTTTGCAGATAGTACTTATCTGATTCACCTTGTCTGGACACAGCAGCATTGTATACTGGGGGAATATGTCATATTTCATTTTGTTTTTAAAGCAAGAAAGAAAATGTAGGGGATGTTTTCATGTTTGAACAAAGTGCCAAGGGACCATCCATGGCCACTAAAGTCCTGTATTTATCTATAGAGCAGGTACAGCGTGGGCAGCGCCAGAGAACCCTTCCCCACCCTGCCCCACTCATGTGCTTCCACCCTGACCTGGAGAGACCACCTGTAGGGTAAGAGAGGAGCCCGCATTCCTTCTTGGTTCTCTTTGGTGTCTCATACAGAGCCATAGGCCTAGTGAGCCCATAAATAAGGGGTCCCTGATCCCCCTGTCACCTTTTCTTTCCTCTCTCCCTCATTTTTACAAGGCCTAGCCTTGCACCTTGGGAGACACTGGAGCCCTGTCCAGACTCTAGGTTCTGGGTACTTCTCTCACTTTGTATACCAACGACTGCTGATTCTGTCCCTTTATATGTCCATCCCATTGGGTATTTGTTCTTCTAGGTCATTTTCTGGCTTGTTTTTCGAAAGGAACTCCTTAAAGGCAGTTTCCCTAAAAAGAGGGTATCGAAAGTGTCACTTTGTGATACTGCTCTGCCAATAGAAACATGTACATAGGCATCTATAGGGTAAGCCAGGCCACTCCATCCATTTACAGTCACTGGCTGCTATACACACTCTGGCTTCATCAAGAATCAGATGTCAGCGGGGAGATTCTGCAGAGTCCTCTGGAGATAAATCTTGAACAGGAGGTTGTAAAGCAGCTGGCATTCTGTCCAAAAGCATTCCTGATAAGAATTTTGCCCGATGGTCCCAGTTTCATTTCAGGTGATACACAAGTTCATTAATTAGCTTCAGAGGTGGGAGTTCAAGGAGAAAAGCAAAGTAAACTGGAGCTGGAAATACATGCAGGCAGGAGGAGGGCAGAGCTGGATCATTTCACTCTGCCTGTTGTGGCTGGGAACTGGTACCTCTGAACAGCAAAGCTGTCTCATCCTGGCATCTGTTTCTGAGGTCTGCCATGATTGGCTGGATGTTCCCTCATCTATCAGTGTGCAAGGGAGTTCCTGACAAGGAACACAATTACTGTCCCCTGGCCCTCTGACTCAGCACTCATTTCAAACAGTGAGCTAGGTGTTTTCTTCCTGGATTGTGCAGGCTCTGCTAAGTCAGCACTAAAGTGTCCTGATGACATCTGTCTTCCTCTCCTGCCTTCCTCAATCTTCATGGAGTAAAGGAGGAAGGAAGGGATGGAGGGAGTGGCGAAAGAAGGAAAGAAAAAAGGAAGGAAGGAAGGAAGGAAGGAAGGAAGGAAGGAAGGAAGGAAGGAAGGAAGTCTGGCTTTGCTACTACCTCCATTACATTCCTGTCATCCCTGAACCACAGCAGGGAAAGAAGGAGGACAATTAAGGAAAACTCACTGAAGGGAACACAGTTAGTGGCTGTATCCAAAGCTGTATTTTGTTAAGTTGGCAAATGGTTACCTTAAAAAATTTCCTGGAGGGATCATGACTTACAAATGAGCAATTAAAGAAAAGCCCTACAATGTCCTCTGCAACTGTGTAATTTTGTCAGTTCTTTCCATACCAAATCCAGGGCACCATTCTTGCTGTTACTACCCAAGGTCTTGGTACCCAAGAGCATCTTCAGGCAGGCAAATTGGTCCTAGAGTTCCTCTCAGTAGGAACAGGGAAGATAGGCCAGACAGAAGAATCATTGGTTGACCCAGGTTGTATCCCTACCAGTGTTGTCTATTTCTTTGAGGTCTTAGCTTTCTCCTTAGTTAGCCTCTTGCTTTTCTCTATACAAATGTCTTGTAGGTCAGGTTAGCAAAGAATGGTTTTGTTTTTAGGTGGGTGTACCTGGCAAAGACATGGAAATGTCTCTTCTGGCTGATGTGAGCAGGACATCTGATATGACACAGAGAGAGAGACAGAGATACAAAGAGAGACAGAGAGACACACAGATCATAGACAGAGAAACAGAAAGAGACAGAGACATAAATAAGAAAGTGCAAGCAAAAAGAGAATACAGAAGACCAAGAGATGACCAGCTTATGGAAGCACAAATTATTTTATTCTTTCCAGCACCTTTTCTTGTTTTCTCTTTTCTACATAAATCTAGTCTCTGATATAAGAGAATAAATACACTTCTAAACAGTTTGCACTTCCACAACATGGTCCTCCTTGCAGGCAAGGAGACAGAAATGAGAATGACAGATACAAGAGGAAGCACAGTAGCTGCTGTCCACCTTCCCTCCTATTGCTATTTAAATGGGCCTCGTGGGAACCACCTGTTCTTATGGGTCTCCAGCTTTGAGATGAGGTTTATCCCAGTTCCCTCATTGCCTCCTTTAACAATCTTATCTATATGGACCTTTCTTCTCCCTTCAAGGGTACTTCTCACCTCTTGGGCAGCTTCAGCACAGCTCACTCATCTCCATCCTATAAACTGGGCTGTCCTGACATAAGCAGTGAGAACCTCTAGAATACAGAGGGTTCGCATCCTAGCTAGCACAAAGTAGGGCCACTGGTGTTAGCGTGGGTAGTGGGTAGTGAAGACTATTGTGGCTGGAGGATGTTAGTGTTGAGAGCTGAGAAACTGATAGAAATCGTTGAGCTGGAGATGAGATGGAAAGTTGTATTTTGGACACAATGTGTTAACAGGAAGTAAGAGCATGAGGGATAAACCAGCAGAGGAATCCGAGGAAGGAGGATGGTTCTACTTCCAATATCTCAATGCTAGGGTGAGGGGTTTGAGCCCCATCATCTTGGAACAGAGGATGGGCCCCAAATGATAATATTTTAGAATTATATCCTTAAAACTGTGGTAAAAGTATTTAATTTAGATCCCCTTCACATTGCTGCTAGCCCATGTTTTATGGAGCAGCATTACAATTAGGTGAGGCTGTCTGGAAACTCTTGGAATGTTTCGTTTTGGGATGCTGGCTATATTTCTTAAGAGCTGAAAACCTGTCTTTGGGTGGAGCCCAAGCTGTGTTTAATGAGTTGTGCTGCGATGTCTTCAGAGTTTAGACACCTTTTGGGGGAAGAGTAGTAATGTGCATTCAACCTCTTAATATTCATGTGCATTTGAGCTCATATTTTTTCTGAGGAATCAGGCAATTATGTAGTTACCCAGTGCAGGTGAGTGCACCAAGCTCTCAGGGATGCAGTAAAGAGCTACCTGCTAGATTTATGGGGGATGCAGAATCATTGCTCTGAGAATGAAATATTCATGAAATAAAGATGAGAACTGCACAAATGGGAGCTGACATGAGGATTGAGGGATAGATCATCCATCACTGGGCTGGAAGTTGGAATTCTGGTTTCTCCCTGCCTTGCTTGGCTTGCACCATGTTTCCATGGCAGACAGGAACTGATGGAGCCATGGTAGCTGGACAGTCAGTGGCAGTCTAGCTGCAGCTCCTTTGTTTTGACCTGTGGACCAGCATCTGTGTGACTGGATACCAGGAGTCTTCTCTTCAGCTTCTTACCCTGCTTCATCTCTACCTCTCTGCTATACAAATTACATGTTGTCTTCTTAATCTTGTTAACAACATGTAAGAAAGGCTTTCTTATATTAGACGAGTGCAACTCAGAAATGACAAAGAACAAAGCTGGACCGTGGGTACTACATTTGCCTCCTTGTAGCTGCTACACACTGAAGGCAGGCTTGTCACAGGGCAAGAACACTGAGATTTCTTGAGGTGTACAAGATCATAAATTTCTACCTAACATTTTCCAGAAGATTTTGAAAATAAGGGGGTCAGGTTCTAGTAAGGTATCTCTGAGCCCTGGGTTTTTGTCTTCTGTTGAAAACTGAGACCAGCTATAAGTCAGATTGATAATTCTAGCAATTAACTTTCAGTGAGAAGATGTGGAAAACACACACCACTGAGTATCTTAGAACCAGGTTCCTGACAAAGCCATCTCTACCTGTGACCACTGCACATTTCCTTTGTTATCAGAAACTTTTTACCTGTGTCTGCTTCAAGCCTGCTAATAGTACTACCTTACCTCTGCATTTTCATCACTTTGCCCACTCTCTGGAACATAGGCACTCTTGATAGGGGGTGATGAATATAATTGGGTATCGAACATTTTCTATGTGCCAGGAACCAAAGATGATGAATGGTTTACCAAGAACATTAGCTCATCTGGTCATAGGAGCTCAAATGTATTAATTGAATGAATGAACCAGTTTGGGCTCCTATAAAGAAAATGTTATTAAATATTAAACTGTTGTATAATCATTGGAGCTGGATCAATGGCTTTCAGTTATGGCAGCATATATCAGAGATGATTAACTCTGGAGCTTTTGAGAAGTACAGATGCTTGGACTCAGTTTCCATAGGGTCATATTAAGAAGATCTGGAGAGTATAATTTGCAAAATCTCTGCAATAGTTTCTGATATCCTGCTGAGGATTAAAATCTTCCATCCTCATTTCTTCCAAGGTCTGTAAGACCCTTCCATGGTGAGGAAGGTGAGCCTGGAATGGTAGAAAAGAAGCCTGGTGTTGGATCTAAGTGGGCATCAATGGTTACAACGCTGCGCTCTCCATGTGTCACCTTCAGCATGTCACTTCTCTTCTTGTCTCTTTAGTCCTCTGGGTCCTGCTGTTCCCACCTATTGTGTGACATGCTTGTTTCTTTCCTCTTATTTCTCTGCCCAGAAAAAAATAGTGAAGGAGGTGAATGGACACATCTCCTGAGCTTATTTCACTGTCTTGAAATTTAACCTGTTTGTTTTTTACCTAATCACAACTCTCAGACCCAAACCCAATTTCTAGCAACCTCTAAGAGGATTGTGTTGGTGGCATCAATCCCATCCATTGGGTCTAATTTACCACCTGGTGGGTCTCAATGGCAACAGGAGAATGCTTCCAACAACCATCTAGGTCATGTGGGAAGTCCCTGAGCCCTAGTTTTGTTCCTGCCCACCTTAAAGGGAGAACTGTTGGATTCCAAACAAAGTCAGCTCTAAAGAGTCTCATGTGCAACAAGCTGTTACATAGATGATAGTTTAGTTAATTACCGTTTTCCAATGCACTGTATTATTTCCACGTTGGTGAACAGCAGCTTAATTACAGAACTTTATCTCTGCCTGAGAGAGGTTCCCTGTTAACCTCTGTTTCTGCATCTGCCATCATTCTTAACATGGGTGAGGAAATGCAGAGCTGGAATCCAGCCGACTCATGGCTAAACACAGTCAATGAATCTTATGTCATATTCAGGGATGTTTGACTAGGTCAGTTACCTAAGACAGATTAATGAAGGCAGCCCTAAGTTCCCAGGTCTCTTTCCACAGCTGTCATTACCTGGATGAACACTGAAGCCTTGGGATAATGAGGATGTAAACTGATGTAGTTCACATAAAAAGCCCATTATTTGATTTGCATAACATTATAGAATGCATCATTTTGTCTGAAAGAAGGATAATTAATCAAATCACTCCTGCCGCTTTTCTTGCTTAAGCTGATTACTTCTGCCTCTTCTTTCCTTGGCTAGAGACATATAAGGCCCAAATGAACATGGTTTTGCCTGTGTTGAATCTGGTGCCTCAGGTGATAATGCAGAACACATCTTCAAAGACCCAAAATACAGTGATCTTGTGCTTCTTTCCCCTCAGTTCTGGCTTTTAAACTAAGCAGCAAACTTAGGCAGCTTATGATGTTAAGACTTTGAGACAGGCTGCAGTCATTTTCTGGGGAGGTCAGGATGCATTTAGAGCATTCTGCTCATTTTCTTATAGAGATAATCAATCAGTGCAGGAGACGCCTAACAGACTCCTCTACTCTTAGGGTTTATCTTGGTCTTGGTGCTACTGGAATAATGGAATTTGAACAGAAAGAGGTTCTACTGATTTGAGGAAGTTGGATTCTTGACAGCCATTTGGCATGGGAAGCTCTCTCTGGAAAATTTGTTCAATTGGTGTGAACATTTTCTGTGTATCCTGACATGGAAAGGTTAAAGGCTAATAGATAAACACAATTGGGAGTTGATTTGCACTGCACAGCTTCCCAGTCCTTCCAGCTGATTCATCCATCCTTAATTTGAGGCATGGAAGAAATACACTAGGTTAAGAAACTATTCAAGATCTTTCCATTAGATATAGAGTAGCAGCCAGCCAGCCAACACAAATCAGACTTGACATTTTAGTTGTTGTTAGTCGTGGTGGTGGTGGTAGTGGAGGCTGGAGGTGGCTGTAGCAGTAGTGTGTGTTTGTGTGTGTGTGCGTGTGTGTGTGTGTGTGTGTGTGTGTGTGTGTATGTGTGTGTTAGATAAAATATGAAGGTGGGTAGGTACTGAGGTGGGGGAAGATCTAGGAGGAGTTGGGGAAGGGGAAAGATTATGATCAAAATATATTATACAAATTTCTCAGAATATAAATTTAAAAAAGAGAAATACCCACTCCTTGGGTCAGTCTTTACTTGGATGGTGGCTGATCTCACAGCTGCATTAAAGGCTAAGTTATTATCTGTGACCCCCCCCCCAGCACTACTGTTTCCCATTTTGTACTCTGAATGTCAATGTTGAAGGCATAGGACTAAGGCCTCCTTTGCTCACATTTTTCTTCCCAAGACTTTTGTTGGGACACCCCACCGAGCTTTATTTGTTTCTCTAGCATTTGGTTGGGAGTGCTGTTTTCTCATTGCCAGAGACTCTCAAATCCCTCTCTTCCTAGAACATTCTTGTACCAGAAGTTATCCTCTCTCTCCAATGGCTGAAAAACAGGAAGCACATCCTGAGTGTCTGCCCCAGCCAGTGCTGAGCTAAATGAAAGGTCAGGGCTTTCCCTTCAGCTTGTGAGAATCCAGGGTCACCACAGCTGGAACCAAGACAACTTGCTTCCTACCTCTTGCAAACGAGTCCACTGTGTAACTTAGTTTTCTTCCATTACAAATGGGTACCTTACGGTACTAAAGAGAAAACAGAATGGAAGAAAAGGCAAGATTATGCAACTAACCAGTTCTTTCATGAAAACCTAGAAGCATCACTCATTAACGTTCCTTGTATGGAAACCAAAGACAATAGTGAGGACATCTAGTCTTCTCTAAATTTTGCTGGCTGTAGAGAGGAGAATATTGTTGCCTCAAGCTCTAAAATGCATCAGAAAATCTATCTCAATGTCTCTACCTTATGCCCTTTCTTTGTGCCTTTGTACATTTTGGGATGTCTGGGAAGACATTCACCAGCTGAGTTGTGGCACTGACTTTGGTTAGTGCAGACAAAGGGAGCAAACCCCACATCAAAAGCTGCATAGGAGATCATGGCAGTTGTGAAAAGATTGGAGGTACAAGTTTGGTAATGAGAAGAACCAAGGCTTGTCTGGAGGTCCAGGTCCTGACCATGGCCACAGAACACAGAATTGTTCTGTGACAATGAAACACTGAATGAAATTTCAACCATTCCCCATCTGAGTCTCTTTATTCAGGATTTCTACTCTACTCTGATGTGCTTGTTTGTATGCCGGTTCTGTCTGTTCACTGGGAAATGACACCTGCCACTGCCATACTATTATGGAATGAAGATAGCCATTTCCCCAAAGCAAGTAACTCTCCAAAGCAAATGAACTGTGGATTACTGAAGAAGTCATCAATACTGAGGGAGTTCAAGACACTAGAGTCATAAATATTATGTATAAAATACTAGTTTAAAATTTTTATATGAAGAAAGGAAAAGGTTTTCTTCATTTAAAGAAAATAATAAAAAAAGAACAGAAAAACAGGTAAAGCACACATTGAGGTGAAATTTCCACAGAGCTAACTCAATTATAGAACAAAATAATTTAACAAATAGGTTGAATTTGTTCTGCTATAAATAGATTACCCTTAATTTACTATGGTTCAGCTATTATATTTTATATTTATATGGTATATTATATTATACCATTGGTGCAAAAGCAAGATGCAATCAGCAGAAACTATACTTCAAATTTGTAATCTTTTCCTGGCAAGTACTATATATTCCTATTTTCTGACAATACCAAGAACCAACAGAGGCACATTCCCAGCCAGCTACAGATCGTCAGCAGAAAGTACCAATACTCTAAAGACCATGTTGTTAAGTGAGGATGCCTAGTAGTTAAGGCAATGCATTGTTGACTCAATATTTTCAGTTTATGGTGAGACTGTTAACTTTCAGCATCGTAAGCTGAGGAGCACTTACAGCTTTCATATTTTTGAAGAAGCTGACATAGGAATTTTATGAATGGTCTGAAGCTAGGCAAAACACAGAATAAGATCTCTACCTATTTCCCTTCATTTTTCCTATGGCACTTTCTACTCAGAGGTATTTCTATCTCAAAAGTAGCTTCCCAGCACTGATGAGCTAAGTTGTACCTTTGTGAGGCTGCAGATCACTGGAATCCTGAGTGTTTTTCATGGCTATTCAGTTACTTCCAAAATCATTTCCATTTATGACACTGAGTCAGTTTTCCACTGTGTTCCCTCACCCTCTGACCAGTGTGCTTCCTGTTACTCAGTTTCTTCCTTGCCTGAAATGAAATCTTCATTATCTTATGGAAACTGTCAGTTTCCTTGACTTTGGAAATGTTCTGGAAACCGCAGGACGTGTCTTACCAGAAGCTTAGCACAGGATGCCAGCTATGAACTCATGGACATTTAGACAGCAGTAATCTACTTTTCTGTATGGCAGGGAATGTTGAGACAATGAATGAATTATGGGGTGCTTTAGTTCTTATCCCCCTTGAGATATGCTGACTTGGGTTTTCCTATGATTGGCTTTGTGGTTGGTGTCATGGAAAAAGAGGAGGGATTATGCTCTTGATTCCACATGGTCTCCTAATGGGGAGGCCCTGTCCTTCATCCCATAGGAGCACAAAGCAATCAATCAGTTGGGAGAACGTCTGCATTGCATGGCCGTTTCTTCTCCAGCTTGGAAGCTTTTTAAGGCCTCTACATCTCTTGGTATTTCTAAAATACCCATACCATAAACAGAGATTCTATTCCTCTCTCTGACATATGCTATGAGCAGTAGACCACTGGCCAAATTGTATTTTAGAAATGAGCTTTGACACGATATTTTTTTCTTGAAATCTGAAATCAAAAAGGGCCAGCTGTAGCCACCATCTTGCCTGAATATTGGCACTCACAGAGCCAAAAATAGTGCTGTAGCTCCTACCTTCATTTGGGAGCTGATATACCTTTTTTTTTCCTGGACACTTGTCTGCTCCCCTAGGCTGTGGGGGTAGGACTAGGGATGCAGGTGACATCTTCCTTGAGCTCTCAGGATAATGACCACTTTGATTCATTCTAACATTGAAGATGTAACATCACTCTATTTGAGAAGAATTACAGGAGTGGTTATATTCGTCTTTAATATTCTTTAGCAGATAATAAGCCAAAGGTCTTAAGTTATGTCCTCCACTGTGATGAGACAGGGTCAAGGGTGAGGACTGGATATCTAGGAATCTGTATGCCCTCTTGAAACCTCACTGTCACTGCTCCTCTACCCACTTAGACATCCATGTTTCATTAGCCAGATGGGGACATGTTTCCCCTCTTGGATGAAATATTCACATAGAAAAAAGTAGGTTGCCAGGTAGGGCAGGGTTGCTTTTCCACACAGAAACTAGAGGTTCTAAGAGCCTCTAACATTTATGGGGTTTTGGCTCATGAGGCAATGGCATTACTGAACCTGACCCTCTTTGCATATGGCAGAGGTGACAGTATGGAGCCTTGGAGGGATGTGAATTGAAACTGCAAATGCATGGAGCACATTAGAGGATTAAGACTGTTTCCTCTATTTTCCTGGCACTCCTGTTTTTGCCAGCTCTTCAAAGCATCTTGTCATAGTGTTAGCTCCCTGGGCATGTCAGAGATTCTAAGCTGAGTGTAGTGGGGAGAAAAGAGGCCTCTCATGCTTACTGTGTGGGTCATTGCTGTATACAGATTAGTTCAAATGCATGGATTTCCCTGATAGCCAAGAGTTGACCCTCTGGTTGAGCGAAGGAAGGTGGGAGCAATGAGGGATACTCTGTCTAGAAGGCTGAATAGGCCTGGTATCACCAGGTATCCAGATTTTTCAGCAAGCTGACTTCATCACACTCCGAGGACGGCCTTTGACCTCCTGTATTCTCTCTCCAGGACAAAGAAGTGAATCTGGAACAGGTGCACCGGCGCATAAACAGCCTCATGGATGAAGATATTGCTCACAAGCAAATTTCCCCAGCGTCCATTGAGCTTTCTGCCCTGGAGATGGGGGGCCTGGCTCCGAGCCAAGCCTTGGAGCCCACGCGGGAGTACCAGAACACCCAGCTCTCGGTCAGCACCTTTCTGCCTGAGCAGAGCAGCCATGGCACCAGCCGGACATTGTCATCAGGGCCCAGCAGCAACCTGCCACTGCCACTGAGCAGCTCAGCTACCATGCCCTCTATTCAGTGCAAACATAGGTCGCCCAATGGGGGACTATTCCGACAGAGCCCTGTGAAGACCCCCATCCCTGTGTCCTTCCAGCCGGTGCCTGGAGGCATCCTTCCAGAGGCTCTGGACACCTCTCATGGCACCTCCATCTGACTGTGTCGCCTGCCCTCCTGCCCGCCCGCCCACCCACCCGACCAGCAGAGCTTTTTAATACAAGAAAATGACAACACAGATCACACACACACACACACACACACACACACACACACACACACACACAGAGACTCTTTCATTTTTCTTGTACATAAATGTAAATAATGACAGAATGGAGTGGGGTAAAAGTGTATTTTGAATATTCCCAATTTTCGAAGTCAGTAAAAAAAAACAAAAACAAAAACTGTATGAATGACTTTGTAAATTTTGTTCTATATGAATAAAAAGGCAAATTACTTGTGATCATTCTGAAGTGCCAAAGGAGCCCCCGTTCCTGGGCCTTTCTGAGGGCAGGAAGAACAATCCGAGAAGAAGCTCCTGGCTGCTGGGGAGAAGGAAGAGATGGAGGAGCCCGAATGCTGCTTGCTGTTGTACCCACCACTTTTCCCTCTTGTTCTTTTCTAACAAGCCCCTCATTTATCTGTCAGTGTCCTTGAGTGGATTCTGAACATGTTTGAGTTGGGCGCCCATGTTGGGTGGACCCATCTGTTCTCTAAGCTGTAGAGTGACCTGCCCTAGACAAAGTCCTGAACAATCAGGCTCGAGATGGTGACATCCCTGTGTGTCACAGTGTGTAGCATGCAACTGTCCCCAGGGCCTCAGAAAAGATGCCCATATTGAGGTCAGAGTCTCTGGGCTTTGATACCAATGTGTTTGAACAGCATATTGTTGGTCTATTTTTTTTAAACTCTTTTTCTACTTAAAAGAATCAATCTTTGACAGACTGTAGGAGAGAAGGGTAGAACCCATTTAAGTAGAACTGTGACTGGCCCGAGTTGGACATCTTTGGTGAGAGGTTTAATCTGTGATGTAGATTGTAGAATTGGTGGAGGAGAAAACAGGTAAAGACTTCACTTGAATTAGAGTCCAACAGCCCTGAGTGAGAGAAAGGTGTGGTTACAGACACAGGGAGCAGAAGCATCATGGTCACAGGCTGAAAGGAATTGGTGGAAATGTCTCCAGATGATGGGAAGATTGGGGATAAACAAGAGGAACCACATAGGGAAGATGCTTGACCCTTTAGAGAAGCATAGCTGTGTACTGGTTGAAACAGAAGACTCCTGTGCCCTAATGAAGCTATCTGGAGTCCTTTAAGACATGTCTTTAGCTCTTTATGAAGCCAGATAAACAGGACCAGATTTCAGCACTAGCCCTTTCTTCAGACTTACTGCCTTTTCTACACCAGGAGTCCTCAAACAATGAACCAGCTCACAGCAGGGATCCTTCAGGCTGGGAGCATCTTACATCCTCTGAGATGGTGAATTTGCTGAGCAGTCCTGTTTCACAAAATGAGGCTAACCTAAGGGTCTTATATTACCCTTTGTGGGGTTAACTAAACTGTAGAGCTGGAGATGACCCATCAAGAGGAACCTGAGCTGTGTCACTTAAAGTTTCTTTCTCCCCTTTTAGACCGGGGTGTCTGATCTACACTGCTGGGATGTAGAACATAACTCAGTCGAACTCTAAGGGTATGGGGCTCAACCCTCATCACAAATTAAGGTCTGCGAGTATGGAGAAATACAAGGTCCTATCAGTTGTTTTTTCTAGCTATACTCTTGTAGAGTTGGTTAAGAGAATTATTTATGAGGATTATAACTGGCCCAGGATGAGTGTACTTTCCCGAATCCATAATGATGCTAGTGAGCAGAAAGGAATGGCTGTATCACACCGTTAGCTAATAGAGCACCATGTGAAGAGAATGTTTATAGTTAAGCTATTTATCTTTGGCTACTAGGAAGTCCATGAGGCTAGTGTTATTGAACATGTCAAAATTTCTCCAGTCAGTGTGTAGAGCTTGGAGACAGGTGACATGGCAAAGCCTGTGTTGGCTCCCACCACCCTAAGGGTGTATAGACTTTGCTTTCATTTCATCTACACCTTGGGAAACATATTAGAGGGTTAATTTTTCATATATATAATCTCCATTTTAAAAATCAAACTGTGGTCTCACTGCCTTATCTTACACCTGTCTGTATCCCAAAGATGACCTGGTTTCTTTGGTATACCATGGGTATGAATGTCTTTACTTAGAATTAAGAGACATACAGAGAAAGAGAGAGAGAGAGAGAGTAAGAGAGAGAGAGAGACTTAGAGGAAAAGTATAATAATGCTCTGGACATTCTTAACACCTCATAGCATTTATTAACCCTATTTATGTCATTTTTGAAAATTTTCATAACACTGGCATGAGGGGAAAGGATTGATATTCGAGCAAGTTCTCTAGGGGGAGACAACAACAAAACCCGGATTCTTCCCAATTCTGTGTCAGCTCAGAATGTATCTTTTTCATGCTTTGCTCTGTGGATTTATAACTCTGTTTAGACTCGTCCATACATTTTAGGTATATTTTGTGCCTTCAGACACTGCAAATAATAATCAGCATTTGGATTAAAGTTGTTTAATAATAAAACTTGTCTGCTCCTCCTGCTCTGATTCTCTGGGATGAGGCACACTCCATTTCTGGGTGTGCTGCAGCCAGGTATTGAATTCTGCCTGTTGGCATGCACCCGCAGGTGGGTCTCAGCCACCCTCTCTATCCTGTGTATATCCAGGGTCCACTGATACCAACTAACAGGCAACAGAGGGCAGACTGCAGCAATTCCAGGCTTTGGTTAGTTGATCAAGTTCTTTTACAAAGACTGGGTTTTTGGAAAGCTCTTGCGGAGAATTCGTCCACAACCCAGTGCATTATTTGTATTTTTTCTCAAGCCAGCTGGCTGCTTTGTTTTTCTCATCTCTGTTCAGTCTGGTCTCACTTCTCCCTTACATCTGCATGCTTAGCCCTCATGGGATCCCTATCTTGACTTCTCAATGTATGCCCTTTACAAGGTCGTATCCTTCACTTAGCTGTCTCCCTGCCCTGGACTCTTTCCCCACAACCTTCCCGAGGTTTATACTTCCGAGCCTCAACTACCTCTCAGTGGTTTTTATCTTACTTATTTTTTCTATTTTATTTTATTTCTGGAACTTCATGGAGAAGAGAACCGTGAGGTAAGTCAGGATGATCGGAGGAGGTTGGTTTTCATGGTAAATATCTCAGTTTTTGGAAATCCAAAGAAGAATGAATGTCAGGCCCTTGCTCTTCTATCTTTGAAACAGTTATAAGCTTTTCCCATATGGAGGCATGGTCTTCAGACAGGAGATGAGGGCAGAGGAGAGACTCAACCACATTATCTAGACAGACAGATTGGACCAGATAGGGACAGCAGTTAAAAACACTCTAAAGTGCTCTGATTTCTTTAAAAATAAATAAATAAAAGCCCCACTCTTAAATTCTATATCCTATAGATCATATCAAGACAAAACTAATTCTACACTTAATTGTATCTTCAAGTTCTGAAAGAGGAACAATGATATATAAAAAAGGACCTCCAGGTCTAGTGGCCTGGACATAGTGGGTATTTACTTTCTGTGGCCTCTGTGTCTTCATTTAATAATCTCTTAGTTTAACAATACATAAGAAACTATATTAAATATTTCAACATTATTAAATATTATAATTTTATGTTAAGTATGATTAAGTATCTCACATAATAAGAGATCTCACAGTGTTTGATGGGTAATTTGGCTCTCTTATGGCTCTGCCTTTATTTTCAGCAAACCTTCATTTTCAAAACTGGATGCTCATGAATGAGTACCTATATGTTAAAGCCTTGTATTGTACTCCTAGGTTTGGTAAGACATGATCAGATAAAAGCTAAAAAAATGTTTAACCAATCTCTCTTGGCTGTGATTATAGTAAACAAGGCAGCATTTCTTAATGCAACACTTTCTAATAATTAAAACATTTTCTTATTTCACACCATTACTTGTTTTAACAAATGAGTTTAAACTTGATTTTTATCCTCAGACAAAGAGTTCTACATAATAATGCTTTTTCTTGTCAGTAACCTTAGTCATTGCTTTAATTTTCTCTCTCAGCAGAAGTTTAGCCAGAAGAGATTAGTTCTGAAAGACTTGCACATAGCCCAGATTTAGCAGGCAAGCTTATAGGCACTGCCTATGAAGGAGGGAAGAATGCTTGTTGGTGCTGTCTGATAACCTCCAAACCCCACAGTCTGAACCAGATACTGAACTCCAGTGACAGCATGATTCTTCTTTGCAGCAAGAACAGATCAAGCTGTTGGAAATGTGAAATAGCAATGGCCAAAATCTGAAAGAGAGGTTATCAAACAGACCCCTTGACTACTTAGGGTGAACAATTAATGGTATTCAAACAGTACTCAAACTAAGTGATGGCAGAGTCTAGCATGGGTTTCCAGGATAAGTAGGTGTCAAAGCTCAAAGAAAAACCAAGTATTCACCAATATATTGAACCTATTAACACTAGAAACAAAACAAAACAATACACCCAGACACCTATTGACATATGTGCATGCTCCAGTGTAAGCACCTAGATCGATGCAGTCATATTCACCCTCTCTAGCACACGCATGTAGCATTTAAAAAGCAAAGAATGCTTGAGTGCTGCAGGCAGAGGAGCTATCCTCATCAGAGCTGGAAACAGGGTCCAGAGGAAGAAAAATGCTGCTTCAGGTCATTTCTGCCCAGTGTACAGCTTCAATATAATAGTCAACCAAGCAGTGCCATACAATCAACTGCTAAAAAATAGTCTTTTCTCTGGGAAAGTGGCTTCTTTCCTGCTGGGCATGGTGCACACAGCAACCTCTATCATTAACTGCTTACTTTCTTACTCTAAAATCCCGATTTTTTTTTCAGAACAGTGAAATGGATCAGGGAGTTGAAAGTGTTTGCTGAAAAGTCTAAAGACCTGAGTTCAATCACCAGGACAACATAGTGGAAGGAACAAAACAACTCTCACAAGTTGTCCTCTGACCTTCATACTTGTGCCATGGTACAAGAAGCACTCTCACACACACTCAAAGATAATGTAATCTAA
The DNA here is from genome assembly GCF_907164565.1 of Psammomys obesus. Lineage (NCBI taxonomy): Eukaryota > Metazoa > Chordata > Mammalia > Rodentia > Muridae > Psammomys > Psammomys obesus. The sequence goes on along the minus strand of NW_026590598.1, from coordinate 74,368 downwards.
AAATTAAATAAATAATTTAAGAATTCTGATTTTTTTACCAGAATCTTTGAACTATGAAAAAATGCCCAACTATTCTTCAAGACATCTTGCTTCTATTTAATATCTATGATCTTATCCATATCAGTAACCATTTTGTTGATGATGTATCAATTTTCAGAGACTCTATTGTACCTTCCAAATGGAAATACTCTCTTCTTTGAATACATCAGCCATTCAAGGTGGATATTGTTACCTAAGAGTTACAGGTAGTGAAAGTTGAACTAAAAGGCTTGGTACCAGGTCAGTGAACACACACTTGCTCTTCTGATGATGCTGTAGTGTCCAAATCTTCTGGCTGCAGGTACATTTATCTACTGGATCCAGGTTGGTATTCTTTGTCCAAAAACATAGTGTCATGGGCACCAATGGATGTTGTTAGCCTCTACATATGTTCCTTTCTCTTCATTGGCCTCAGCGTGTACAGATGAAGGTGATAGTGATGGTTAATTTTGATTGTCTACTTGATTATTCTGAGAAGCACCTGATATTGGCAGAGCATACTCCCAAGTACATTCATAAACAGTTTCCAAAGGGCGTCAAGTAAGGAAGAAGATATGCTCTGGATAGCAGTGATGATTTTGCTAGATTGGGGTTGGGGGGAAGTCTGTGTTTAATACAGGAATAAAATGAAAAATACTCACTCTGTAACCAGTCTGTTTCTGTTTCTCTGTCCTTAGTCACCTTAATGGATGTTCCTCTGCTCCAGGACACTCTCCCTGAAGGGCGGATTGAACCCGTAACTCGAAGAAATATTTCCTTCTTTTAGTGTCAAACATTTTGTCACAGCAATGAAATATCTAACACATAAAATTGGTACTAAAGAAGTGGGGTCATTGCTGTGATGAAACCTGACCATGTGATTCAGAAGTCTCAGAAACAGGTTTGGTGGGAGGGGGATGGAGTCAGGGGTGGATGGTACATTGAAAAGCTTAAAGATGCAGGCTAGAGAATTTCTAGAATGCTAGGAGAGGAGCTTAGTGATTCTGGTGGAACTTCCAAAAACCAGAATGCCAACAAGATTGCAAACAGTGAATAGCATATTTGTGAATTTTCAGAAGGAATTGATGACTGTTGAAGGTTGGAGAAGAGGCTATCCATAAACTGGTAGGGAATGGTTTGTATTTTCTCTTTGTCACAAAACCTTGCTAAAGACTAACCTTAAAACTGAGGATAGGTTTTATCTGATGGAAGAAACTTTAAGGCATCTCAGCATTCAGCATCTCTCATGGACCCTCATATACCTCATGCTGCACAGGTGTGGCTGGCTCTTACTGGCCAGGTCCACAGTGATAATTGTGTGCACAAAGCAGAGAAATTGGCTGAGAACTGCTAGGGTGGTTCAGCAGGCAGAAGTGCTTGCCACCAATCCTGATTATCTGTGTCTGATTCCCAGGACCTATGTGGTGAAAAAGAGAACTAATTCCCACAAAGATCCTCTGGTCTCTATGAGTGTGCCATGGTGCGCGCGCGCGCGCGCGCGCGCGCACACACACACACACACACACACACACACACACACACACACACACACAGTGTAAAAATGTAATTTAAAAAGTCGTTAAAGAGCTTGAAAACTTTCAGTTTGTCTAAGAGAAAAGGGAATGTGATGTTGGAGCAAGGAAAGTGTGTCTGATGAAGAAATCGAGGCTATTAAAGAAACTCCAACTACCTGGCCCTAGAACAGTATGAATGATGCCAGAGGACATCTCAGAAGTTGGCTGGAACCCACTCATCTGAAGCACAATGATGCAGAGGTTTTATCTGATTTGCAAGTTGAGTTGGTTTTTAAAAGAGACCTCTGCAGATACTTGAATGTCCAGGGCCATGTAGAAAGAAAAAGTGTTTCCCAGTATTCAGCTATTCAAAAATTACTACAGCTATGACCCAAGGGGTTCTAATTACTGCCCAACCTAGTTGGTGGCAGACCTTAATGTCATCTATTTGATACTAAGTTTTTTGTGTGTATGCAGAATTCAGGAGTTTTAAGGATATCCCAGGAGAGCCTCACAGGCAAGGAAGGAGTCAGGATTCCTGCAAGCAGCCACTGACAGGGCAGTGCGAAAATACAAGGCTGAGGTCCAGGTGGTAATAACACACATTAGAGCTGGTGGGCTCAAAGAACATCTGCTGAAGAAAGCTACAGGAAGAGAGCATTTCCAACCTGAGTGAGAAGTCATATCGGTTGCAAACTCCAAGGTCATAGGGGCAGAGCTGCCTTAGAGTCTGGGTCACCTATTACATCATAATATGCTCCCGATTTCACCCATGGAGCTTTAAGAGATATTGATTTCCTTCTGGGTTTTGGTCTTCCTTTGGTTCCATACCTACTTTCTTTTCAGAGTGTTTATACTAATGGCTATTCTTTCTTTTCTTCTTTTATTAAACACAAGCTCCCAGCATGCAGACTGATGCCATCAATATTTTAGGTACATCTTTTCCCTTAGCTAAAACCCTCATGGACATACTCTAGGGTGCTCATTTTGGAATGAGACTGTGTGAGTTAGGCAATTGGCTCTTGAAAATATGTTTCTGACTATACAGGGGCTTATGGGTGACTTTGTTTTCAGGTAAGACTGAGATTGGGATTTTGAACAGTGTTAGAACTATTAAGATAATTTCTAATCTTGGAAATGACTTTATGAGTGTTGTATTATGAGATGAACATTAGCTTTGGGGAGCACAAGAGAAAAGAATGAGCCTACGTCACCCCCACTTCTCCTTAACATGGTGTGTACTGCCCTCCTATGCCTCTTTCTCTCTGCCCTGATAGAGTAAAATCTATGAACCAATGGATCAAAATCAACCCATTCCCCATTACTCTGTTTTGCTAAGATATTTCGCTTCAGCAATAAAAAGCCCAACCAGTACAGCATGTATCAGCAGTGTCCTATAACGACTAGCAACTACTAAAAGCCTCATTACTGTTATCAAAGTTGGATTGGGCTAGGTTTCTTTCCCCTGAAGCTACCTTAGTCAGAAAGGGCATTAAAGTCTTTCAAGCTTACCCAACAGAGGAGTGGTTCCTCCAAGTGACTCTTATTGTTGTCTCCTTAAGAGGTACCCTCTCCTTCCGGTGTTCTAGTCTAAGGTCCTCTAGAGAGTGTGAAATTCTCTCGCATAACAGGCATTCCCCCTGACGTCATCACACAGAACTTAGAGATGCCAAGAATCCTCCAGGAGTTTGACTATAAACATGCTAAGCACATTATTTTTTTCTAGAATGGAGTTAGAAATCTCTTGTAGTCTGAAATCTCCTGCCCTTAAATGCTGGACTTCAGACATGCCCCTGCACCTTACATCTCCTTCCTTACATTAGTGCCTGGATGCGATTCCTGTTCTTTATCTAGAGTGAGAACAAAGTAGTCACCACAAGGGTGAGAGTAGTATGGAAAACACATCACAGATAGGACCCTTGGGACACTGACTAAGAGGACAGATCCCACTGTCAAAGCATAAAGGAAATAGCCAAGGGAGGTCCTGTTGCCTGATTTTGCAAGAAAGAAAGGTGGTCAAGATGAGACACAGAGATAGTTGAATATGAGCAAATTATAATGAAACGTATGTGTTAAAAATGTCTCAATGAGACACCAGAGAAAGAGGGACCCAGCCTGAAGTACAGACTCCAGGAACAAACAGCGAAGGTTACATATAAGCAAATGGCTAGAGGTCAGTGGAAGAACACATCCAACAAAAATCAGGACATCGTGGCTTCACCAGCAACCCCCAAAATCAATGGACATGCAAATTCATCGGAAACACAGAAAATGATCTCAATCATAGGCTTATGCAGATATTAGAGGCACATTAAGAGGAAACAAACAAAGCTCTCAAAGAAATGCAGGCAACTACAGCCAAACAAATAGAGGCACAAGTATAGGCACAATTAGTGACATATAGAGAGGAAAAGAAAAAAAAGAGGCCATCACGGAACGACAGGAATCCACATTCAAAAATGTCTCAGTGAAACCCGTATTTTGAAATCCTAAGTTTTAAAAAATACAAGGTAATAAATTCTAGAGTCCTACTTCTGTAACTTATAGTGAGATCCTGAGAATATCCGACGTTATCTTTAATTTCACTGATAATAATCTCGTTGCTTTTATTCCATAGTTAGGAATTACAAAAGTAAGTAGACCTTAGTGAGTGTTCACTCTGTGCCCAAGCTTCCGTTTCACATCACCGGGTCTTACTACTATCGTGTATGATGACCAGTGAGAAAAAATGAGGGTCAAAGAAGTTTTCTAATTTGCTCACATAGTGTATTGGTGAGGTTTGTGACTATAAAAATGTACCAGAGTCTAGGTGGCTTCATGACAGCTGAAATGTATTTCACAGTTTTGGAGTTTCTGCTGTTTATTTCCCAGCTCGTGGTTCATATTTTCTTACAGCATGGAAGCCCTCTGGAGGGCTACTTTGTAGGAGCAGTAATCCCATTTATGACCTCATCGCCTCTGAGATTCTGCCTCCTAATAGGTTCAGCTTGGGGAGTTAAGATTCCAACACATGAACTTTGAAAGGAGCTGAAGAACAAAGATGCCAGCATCCTTTACATATGCAAGTGTCAGCACCAAGCCAGGAACACATAGACACTTGCTGTTTTTCTTGGCCAGGCTGCTAAGCAAGAGGAACAGGAAAATGTATCCATGCCCCCTGATCGAAGACATATACTTCATATGATTGGGTGACCTGGTTTTACATTTCTCTCTGGATTTTACAGCTGTATGATGTTTTGACTGAAGTGATCGGCAACTGTTAAAATGTAGTTTCCCTAGTCCATAAGCTTCTGTCCTCTGACAGCTTTTCTGGAAACCTCGAGATCCCAGTTGGCACTGCTGACTTGGACAAGCAGAGCTGCACTTACCTTGGTTTCAAAGTAAATTTTTTTTTCCTGAATCAAGGTAGAGTCTAATGAACCCCCATTAAAGACAATTTATTTTTCTACTCATACAGAAGGTCAAACTGAGCCTAAAAAGACTTTACTTAGAAGCTAGTCTGTGTTAACTTAGCACATGGGTGTCCATTGTTTTGGCTCTGCCCCCTCTGTTGTCTTTTCGACAGAGAAGGATGTACCTGGAGCCTTGAGTTCTTTTGAGGTTCTTGTAAAGTAACTTTATAAATAGACCCTCATAAATGAGTGCTCCCGAGGTTATTTGCACGCCCACAGCAACTGCCTTTGGTCATAATGTGTCTTAGAGTTAAGACAACTATTTCGTCTGTACATTCCTGTACAGAACACTTGCTTTCAGCTTGGGCAGAAGTTAGAGTTTTCTATTGGGACAGGGGGTGTGTTCTTTCATGTCCCAGGACTGGTATGCTAGCTTTGTGCCCCATTCTTGCTTTGGTGGGATCTCACTATATCAGCCAGCACCCTCTTCCCTGGTCCTGAGAGCTGCTTACATGTGATTGATTGCTCACAGATAGCAAATGAATAATAGCCTGGCTTTGCTGCAGGGAGATGGCTTGATTGGGAACAGATCACTAAGTGCCCTCTCAACTTCCCAGTATGCTTATGGTGGAATGCTGAGAAGAAGCCAGTTTGAATTTTGTTGGGGATGGGGGTAGCATCTCTAACATAGACCAAGGCCTTGATGGAGGACCCTGGGGTAAAGTCTGAGGAGAAAGAGTCATAGTCCTATATTCTGTACTCCAGTAGACCTTAAGGAGATTTCTTAGGTGACAACTCTTTTATATGTGCAGTGAAAACCATTCTTTTGTGCTTTGTGGGGAAAATAAAGTCACATGTTGGGAACTACAGAAAATTTATATACTGGTATCTTATTACAGTTTTTTTTTTTTTGCTCCCCATGTTTGTATTTCAGCTTCCTCCTGAACTTGAGGTATGTAACCCTTACTGATTTCAGCTTTCTTGTTCAGAAACTTATTATTTGATTATTATTAGACCCAGCTTAGTTACCCAATGTAGATGGTGCTGTTGTACATAGGAGAAAGCTGCATTTGGGCTGGGCTATCAGTAGTGATTCTGGATGTGAAACAAAGAGATGACACCTTGGCCCTGAGGGATTTGAAAAGAGGAAATATTCAGATAGATGAACACAGGTAAATAAAAATCATATGGAGAGTAGAGAAACCTAAGCAAGTCCTGTGCTTTAGCACTTAAAGGTGTGGAGGTCTTGTTGCTGGGAGAAGGCTACTGTCCAGAGCTAAGTCCTGCGCTAAGAATGAGCCTCCAAGTGTAACTAACACACAAGCCCAAGCTAAGGGGACAATACTCTGTCTACATTGGTGCCATGTTGTTATCTTCTAATCTCCTGCAAGGCCAAAGAACAGTCTACAAGGGAGGGCAACTCAAGATGACCAACTTCTTGGGAGCAAGGTGGAAAGGGATGAAGAATGTATTTGAGAAAAACATTTTTGTGGAGAAACCATACCTCTGCCCTTTCCTACTGGCATGTGTGGCAATAATTCTATAGAACTGCAATTTGTGAGATTGTTCCTCTCTGCGTCTTCCAGAAGAATGTGGAGCATGAGGCATGGAGCACCAAACCACACAATCAGTCAGGTGTGCTTCTGATAGCAGGTTCTGCTATTTTCTAGCTATGTAGCCATAAAAAGGTCCATTAGCCTCCCTGGAGCATCAGCTTGCCCATCTATAAAATCTATACAATGGGACGGAAATTCTGTCTAAAAGTATGAATGGAAAAACCTTGAAAGAAAGTGCCGTCAGCTGCCATTAGAGCTTGGTGTATTTCAGGTGATCAGCCCCACAATGACGATTCTCATTGTCGGAAATACAGCCACAAAATGCTCAGGTACAATGCCATGGCTTTAATAAGTGACTTAAAAAGTTTAAAATTTCTGCAGAAAAGCACACAAGTCATGACCACACAGCTTAATTCCCTTTAAGAGGATGATTTCTCTAGTGTAGCCGTCAATCAAAATAAGAATAAAATATAAGCAGACCTCCTAAGCCTTTCTGTGTCCCTTTCTAGGTGACACCAGAACCCCAAAGTGGTGCTACTGCAAGATTTTTAGAAAATATATGGGCAGAATCTGTGACATTCCTTACTTTTTTCTTTCAACAGTGAGAGATTTACCAACATTTCTTCATGAAGTTCATTTTCATTTCTGTGGAGGATTTCATTGTACAAATGTGCCATAATTCATGAGTTCTATCTTTAGCAGGCTTTTGACTGGCTTCTGTTTGGTATTATTGTGAAAGTACCAACTTATGTACTTGGGTTGGGTTGATTTGTGCGTGCCTTTTTACTAGACCCCTGAGTCACCAGTCAGTAGAATCCGTTGTCCTGATTTCTGGACTTTGACTTCAGTGTCTGGCAGCTGCTATCGTCCCTCAATCTCTCCAGCATGTTACATTATATACTTTATTTTCAAGCTATGGAGGGTGTGCAAGGAACCTAGCAGTGGCTATAGTTTGCATTAACTGTGATTATTCATTCTTTTGTTTGTTTGTGACATGGTCTCACTATGTAGCTTTGGCTGGTCTTGAACTCTTTATGTAGCTCAGGCTGTCCTTGAACTCATAGAAATCCACTTGTCTCTGCTGCCTGAGAGCCAGGATTAAAGATGTGAACTGCCTAACGCAGCTTTCTTTGATTATTCTTATTTGAATACCTTTTGGTGGCATGTGTTGTCCTTCCATGGCTTGCTTTTCCCACATTTTCTGTTCCTGGTTTCTTTTGATGAAGAGAATTTGTGTATTTAACTGCCGACTTAGAAGTCACCTTTGCCATCTCACCAGCATGCGGTTAGTTTGGTTTTCTTTGACACTCTCATGCTTGAGTTGTTAGAGTTTCTGAATCAAATACTGGAGACTCAGAAATTGGTGAGTATCAAAAATTTATTTCTCACAATTCTGGAGTCGTGGGATTCCAAACTGAGGTCTTCGCAGGTTCAATTTTATGAATAAGCATCACTCTCTGATGCCAAGATGGCTCCTAATTGTTTCATTTGCAAATGAACTGATTGCTGTGTGAAGCTCAGTTTTACTTAGGACCAAAGGGATGCTCATGATCTAATTTTTTCTTAAAGCCCTAACCTCTGAATACCCCCACACTGGCTATTAAATTTTAATAAAGGGTTTATTCATGTGCATATCTACATGCCTGAATGAGTTCTTTTGTGCATTTGGCATGTACAGGTAGGCCACAGAGGACAGAAGAGAGTATTAGATACCACGGAACTAGAGTTCCAGGCTTCTGTTAGGCTTCTGATTGACAGGCTGACGCCAAAACTAGGTTCTCTACAAGAAGGCACTCTTTTTTTTTTTTAAATCTTTTATTTATTTTTTATTAATTACACTTTATTCATTTTGTATCCCCCCATAAGCCCCTCCCTCCTCCCCTGCCGATCCCACCCTCCCTCCCCTTTCTGCATGCATGCCACTCCCCAAGTCCACTGATAGGGGAGGTCCTCCTCTCCTTCTTTCTGATCTTAGTCTATCAGTTCTCATCAAAAGTGGCTGCATTGTCCTCTACTGTGGCCTGGTAAGGCTGCTCCCCCCTCAGGGGGAAGTGATCAACGAGCAGGCCAATCAGATTATGTCAGAGGCAGTCCCTCTTCCCATTACTATGGAACCCACTTGGACACTGAACTGCCATGGGCTACACCTGTGCAGGGGTTCCAGGTCATCTCCACAAATAGTCCTTGGTTGGAGTATGAGTCTCTGGGAAGTTCCCTGTGTTCAAATTATCTTGTTCTGTTGCTCTGCTTGTGGAGTTCCCGTTCCCTCCAGCTCTTACTATTTCCCACTTCTTACCTAAAATTCCATTCACTCTGCCCATCAGTTGGCCATCAGGCTCAGCATCTGCTTTGACAGTCTATACTGCAGAAGCTTTCAGAGGCCCTCTGTGGCAGGTTTCAAGGTTGTTTCCTGTTTTCTTCTGGCTTTCAGAGGCCCTCTGTAGCGGGTTCCGAGGTTGTTTCCTATTTTCGTTTTCTTCTGATGTCCATCCTCTTTGCCTTTCAGGATGGGGATTGAACATTTTAGTTAGGGTCCTCTCTTTTGCTTAGTTTGTTTAGATGTACAGCTTTTAGTGGGTTTATTCTATATTGTATGTTTATATGAGTGAGTATATACCGTGAGTGTCTTTTTGAAGAAGGTACTCTTAATCGCCGAACCATCTTTCCACTCTTAATCGCCGAACCATCTTTCCAGTGCCAGTTTTTCAAAATTATTTTTATTAATTACAGTGTGTTCACTTTGTATCTCCCCTGTACCTCCCTCCGTCCTCCCCTCCCAATCCCACCCATGTCCCTCTCCCAGTCTGCTGAAAAGAGAGGTACTCCTCCCCCTTTCTCTGATCCAGTGCTAATTTTTAAGTTTAATGCTTAAGTGTTTAAGGAGACACATCCAAACCATAGTAGCATGCATTAACCAGTACCGTATTGCTACAGTGCCATGAAATCCTGTCATTTTGTGTTCATATCCTTATATTCACCCTGATTCCAATCCCTGCCATACTGGTTTTTTAAAATCTACACTATTTTTATATTTTCATATATGTGGACTCATAGTTATTTTTTTTTTCAGATTGGCCACTTTCACTTAGCAAGATACATTTAAAATTCTTCAATGTCTTTTCATGGCTTGTGACTTCATTGATTTTTTTTAGCACAATATTATTTCATTGTCAAATGCTCCTGTTTTGTTTGCTTTCTACCACTTTGAAGAAGACCATGACCAAATGCAACTTAGAGAAACAAGTGTTTATTTCAGCTAATAGCTGTAGTCTATTATGAAGGGGAGTTGCGGCAGGAACGAATGCTGAGGCCATTAGAGAAACACTTACTAGCTTGTTCTTCATAGCTCCTAAAACCTGCTTTTTTATACAACTTTGGACCACCTGCCCAGGAGTGGCAATGCCTTCCCATTTCAATAGTTAATTAAGAAAATGTTCTACAGACTTGCTTACAGGCAATCAGACAAGCATTTTCTCAATCGAGGTTCTTCTTCCCAGCTAATTCTAGCTTGTGTCAAGTTGACAAAAAAAAAAAAAAACTAACCAGGACAGTGCTACAGTTCATTTACTCATTCACTCCAGAACATCTTGGTTCTTTTAAGTCTTAATAATTCTAAATAAAACACTATAAATATCCATATGTTGTTTTTTAATGGACATTAAGTTTTCAATCCATCTGAGTAAAAACTAAGGTGTATAATTGTGATACCACCAGATAAAACAGCCTTTGGCTTTGTAACAAGTTGCCACATTATATATTACAAAGTGGCTTACCTACTCTCAATTCATGAGTGTTCCTGTTGCTTTAAGTTTGCTGCTAATAGTGTTTGGGATTTGGGACATTTTAAACATAGTATAGCTTTATCTCACTGTGGATTTTCATCGCAGTCCCCAAAAGGTATATCATGTAGACTATCCTGACATGTACATTTTAGTATCTTTTTTGATATGGGTCATTAGTGTTTCATTCCCCAAATTTTAAATCTGTGTCTTTATGTTTTGTTGTTAAATTTAAGAATCCTTTCCAGCCAGACATTATGGAGAATGTGTGTCCTCTTAGGCCTTGAGAATCTGTGATAGGCAGGAGGAGCATGAGTTGAGGTAAGTCTGAATGTCACGGTGAGGCCCCTCTCTAAGAGAGTAAGACAGCATGAGACTGAGAGAAAGAGCAAGAGCTACTGTGCCAGTTAGTTTGAGTTTAGTTTATTTAGTGTTTGTCATATGACATCAGCTACAATTATCTGAAAAGAGGGAACCTCAATTGAGAAACTGCTTCCATCAAACTAACCTGTAAGTCTGAGGGGCATTTTCTTAATTTATGATCAATGTGGAAGGCCAACTGTGTTTGGTACTACCCCTGAGTAGGTTGTTCTAGGTTATATAAAAAGCAAACTGAGCAAGCCTAAGAGAGCAAGACAGTAAGCAGCACTCCTCCATAGTTTCTGCCCCAGCTCCTGCTTCAAGGTTCCTGCTTGAGTTCCTGCCCTAACTTCCCTCAATGTTGGGTTCTAAGCCAAAAATAAAACAAAATTAAGCACATAAACTAAAAACAAAAACATTTTTCTCCTTGGGTTGGTCTTTTCTCCTCAGGTTGTTGTTGTCCCAGCAACAGAACACAATCTAGGAGAGAGATTACATACCTTTCTTGTCTTATTGAACAGTCTTTAATAATGTTGAAAAGGGGTATCGAGAGAGGACATCCTTTCTTCTTATGGACATGAGAAAACTTGACATCTCACAAATATCCAGTAAAGTTCTCTTCTACCCCTACAGTGCTTTGAGTTTTAACTGTGTATGGATGATGAATTTCCTCAGATGCCTCTTCTGTATCATATGACCATACGCTTTTACAAAAATCTAACTTAATGACAGACTGAATTATAATTAGTAATGGATTACATGTGAAAATGAAATGAGCATTTCCTTCCTAAGGTAAGCAGCATTTAGTAAGCAGGTCATTTTATATTACTGAGTTCTGATTGTGTATGACACATTTTGATCTATATAATTAGTTTCTTGTAATATCTGTCAGTGTGGTTCTGATGACTTCATAGAATGAATTGGAAAGCATTTCTCCTGACTTTGTCTTCTGAAAGATATTATAGAAAATTAGAATAATTATTTTCTCAAATGTTTGGTAGCATCCATCAGTGAATTCATCTAAGTCTGATGCATGCTATTGTGGGAAGGTTGATAAATTATTGTTTTATTTTTTTTCACATTACTAGTTTTATTCAGGGTTTTTACTTGTCTGTATAAATTTTAGTAATTGAATGAGAAATGTAATTTATTTCTTGTGGATTATCAAATTTATGCACATAACATCCTTTTTAAAAAATATTTTCCTTTTATTGAAAATAGATTTTTTTCCCCATACATTATATCCTGATTAGATTTTCTTTTTCCTCTATTCGCCCCAGCTCCTCCCTATTCTTCCTTCTGTCTGTCTCTCATTAGAAAAGAACAGGATTCTAGTAAATAACAACCAAATACAAAGAATATAATATAGAAAGATAAAACAGAAGCCATCACATTGAGGTTGGACAAGGCAATCCAACAGAAAGAAAAGAGACCCAAAAGCAGGCACATGAATCAGAGACTCACTCATTCACACACTCAAGAATCCTATAAAGAGGACAAGCTGAAAGTTATAGTAAATGCGCAGCGGCCCTTGTGTACTCCTGAGTATGTCCTGTGCCTGCTGCTTCAGTATCTGTGAGCCCACGTGCACCTTTCTCAGTTCATTCAGAGGGCCCTGTTCTTCCAGTGTCTTCCATTACTTCTGGCTTTAACACTTTTCACTTTTCTTTCATTTTTTTTCTTGGCCCTAACTAACATCATATCAATTATTTTTCTTAATGAATAACTGGCTTTTGTTTTTTGCTAATTTTCTCTATTGACTTACCATTTTCAACCTCATTGATTTCTCCTCCAAGTTTTATTTGCTTTCTTCTTACAGTTGTTTCAGTTGCACTTTCTATTTCTGAATTCCTGGTAGAAACACTGATTTTTCATTTTCTAATTCTTCTTTGTTTCTCACATGCCCTTTCAATCCTGCACATTCCTCTGGAAGCCTGATTTTTGCTGCACCCTGATGCTTTAGAGAAACTGCATTTTCATTTAGTTTAAATACTCCAATAGTGGGACATGGTGGTGCATGCCTGTAATCCCAGCACTCTGGGAGGCAGAGGCAAGTGGGTTGCTGTCAGTTTGAGGCCAGCCTGGTCTATGAAGTGAGTCCAGGACAGCCAAGGCTACATGGGGAAACCCTGTCTTAAAAAACCAAAACCTAAACCAAACAAACCAAGCCAAACCAACCAATCAACCAACCAACCAAACAAACAAACAAGCAAACAAAAAACACTTCCAACTTACTCTTGTGATAACTTCATTGATTCCCGTGTTCCTTAAAAATGTGTAAAAACTTTAAGTATTTAGGATTTCCCGGATCTCTTTCTTCTTTTGATTTCTAACTTAATTTTTATTTGTAAGCATCTTCTCTTTAAAATATCCATAACTTGGGTTACCCTGATGGTTCTCTGATGGTTCTCTGATGGTTACCCTGATGGTTTATATATGCCTTAAATTTAATGTGGGCTTTCTCTAAACAGTATTTAATTAGGTCTTATTCTTTATCTATTCTGACAATATGCCTTGTAAAGATATATTTAGATCATTCATGCCTGCAACACATCACTGCTGTGGTTGTATTATTTATTATGTTTATTACTGTTTTAATCTTTATTTACTTTTTACCTTTTGTGATTTTTTATTGAGCATTTTATGTAATTCGATTTTCTATCTATTCTTAGTACATCACTTATATTTCTATTTTCTGTACAGTGTGTTTTCTGTAGTTTATAACATGCATTTACAGAAAATCCAAATTCACTTCCAGATTAGGTCAGAACACCTCATAACCTCACAGGTCACAGAAAGTTTTTACAATTTCTCTTTCTTTTTCTCTACATAACCATTGCCATTCATACATAAGGTATAATTATTGTAAAAACATTTTTGCTAGTACTATTTCATACAAATTATCTTTTACATCAGTTGATAATAAGAAAATAAGATTTCATTTTACCTATAATTTTTTCACGATCTTCTCTTGGTATTACTTTCTGACCTATGTCATTTTCTTTGTCTCTGAAGAATTTCTTTTAACAGGTCTTGCTAGGTAGGTCTACTGGCAATAAATCTCCTCAATTTTTGTTTGCCTGAAAAAGTTTTTGTTTCTCCATTGTCTTTGAAAGATAATTTTTTGTATACAGTATTCTAGGTTGATTTTTTTTTTCCTCTCAACATTTTAAATATTTCACCTACTCTCTGACTTATACAACTTCTAAGAATAAAGTGAACATCATCCAAGAAGCAAACACGACTTGTTCCTCTATAGGAAAGGTGCTGTTTTCCCTCCAGCTCTGCTGGGCACTTTTTCCTTTATTTTTGATTTTGTCTAGTTTGAATAAGATATTCCAATGTGATTTGTGGGATAAAGATCATCCTGCTTGTAGTTCTCTGAAATTCCTGGGTATGGGCTCTGATATGTGATATTTATCAGAAGTACTCAGTCATAACTGCATTAAGTATTCATTCTGTTCATCTATTCACATCCAGCATGCATTGGCTATATTATTGGTAATTGTTGCACAGTTGTTGACCAGTATTTTTAATTCTATCTTCTCTTTTTCCCTTTTCTGTTTCTAACGTTGAAAGTTTCCATTGACATTTTCTCCAGCTCATAGCTTATTTTTCCTCAGCCAGATGCAGCTTACTAATTAGCTGTTTAAAGATATTCCTCTCTCCTGTTGGCTCTGTTAATAATAATCCCTATTTCTCTTTGAATCTTGATTTTTTTTTAAAAATTCCATATCTCCTTGCTGTAGTTTTTCCTCACATGATGTCTACTCTTTTGCATGTGAATCATCATCATATGAATTTGCTGGTTAGTTTTGTTTGTCACCTTGTAACAAACTAAGATTGTCTAGAAAGAGGCAACCTCAGCTGAGAAAAACGCCTCCACCAAAATGGCCTGTGGCTAAGTCTTACTGTATTGTCTTGATTAATGATTGATGTAGGAAGACTGTGACCTCTAAGAGTGATGACACCCTTGAGCAAGTGGTTCTGAGTTACATAAGCAAAAATCAAGCTGAGCTAGCCAGGGAAAGTCAGTAACACTACGGTTGCTGTATATTAAAACTGTATTTTGGAACTTTACTATTTGGGGGAACTTTTTGTTTCAAGAGTGACTTGATATACTCAATAAAAGGTACTTTGGTAAAGAGTCTTCTAGAAATTTGGCCAGGTATGTGTGGGTAACGAAACACTCTGTAGTCATCTGAATAGGTTTTAATTTTGGTGTGAGCCTAATTTCCTTGGCTGTGATCTTTATAGGTGAATTTCAGTTACCCCTTTCTCCTCCCAGGTGATAATCCTAGAGGCACTCTGAAATGGCATATTTCTTTTTTCTCTAGTTGGCTAGTCTCCTAGAAGACTCCAATGTTTCAGACCTGAATAAAATCATTTACCATAACAAGATCATCCACTTGTGAATGGAATAATCTGATGTATTTTCTTTCTTTTTTTTTGTTTTATTTTTCAATTTTTTTTAACTTTTATTAATTACACTTTATTCATTTTGTATCCCCCCATAAGCCCCTCCCTCCTCCCCTCCCGGTCCCACCCTCCCCCTCTTTCTGCATGCGTGCCCCTCCCCAAGTCCACTGATAGGGGAGGTCCTCCTCTCCTTCTTTCTGATCTTAGTCTATCAGTTCTCATCAGAAGTGGCTGCATTGTCAGGGTGCTAGGTTATCTCCACGGATAGTCCTTGGTTGGAGTATGAATCTCTGGGAAGTTCCCTGTGTTCAAATTTTCTTGTTCTGCTGCTCTCCTGTGGAGTTCCTGTCCTCTCCAGCTCTTACTATTTCCCACTTCTTACATAAAATTCCATTCACTCTTCCCATCAGTTGGCCATCAGGCTCAGAATCTGCTTTGACAGTCTGCATGGCAGAGGCTTTCAGAGGCCCTCTGTAGCAGGTTCCGAGGTTGTTTCCTGTTTTCTTCTTCTGGCTTTCAGAGGCCCTCTGTAGCAGGCTCCTAGGTTGTTTCCTGTTTTCTTTTTCTTCTGATGTCCATTCTGTTTGCCTTTCAGGATGGGGATTGAACATTTTAGTTAGGGTCCTCTCTTTTGCTTAGTTTGTTTAGATGTTCAGATTTTAGTGGGTTTATTCAATGTTGTATATTTATATGAGTGAGTATATATCGAGTGTATCCGGCCACTTTGCTGAAGGTGTTTATCAGCTGTAGGAGTTCCCTGGTAGAGTTTTTGGGGTCACTCATGTATACTATTATATCATCTGCAAATAGTGATAATTTGACTTCTTCCTTTCCCATCTGTATCCACTTCATCTCCTTTGACTGTCTTATTGCTCTAGCAAGGACTTCCAGCACTTTGTTGAAGAGATATGGAGAGAGTGGGCAGCCTTGTCTTGTCCTTGATTTCAGTGGAATTGCTTTAAGTTTCACTCCGTTCAGTTTGATGTTGGCTATAGGCTTGCTGTACATCACCTTTACTATATTTAGATATGTGCCTTGTATCCCTGATCTCTCCAATACTTTAAACATGAATGGATGTTGGATTTTATCAAATGCTTTTTCAGCATCTAGGGAGATTATCATGTGGTTTTTTTCTTTCAGTTTGTTAATATGGTGGATCACATTGATGGATTTCCGTATACTGAACCACCCCTGCATACCTGGGATGAATCCTACTTGGTCATAGTGGATAATATCTTTGATGTGTCCTTGTATTCGGTTTGCAAGTATTTTGTTAAGTATTTTTGCATCAATGTTCATAAGGGAGATTGGCCTGAAATTTTCTTTCTTTGTTGAGTCTTTGTGATGTTTAGGTACCAAGGTGACTGTGGCTTCACAGAATAAGTTTGGTAATATTTCTTCTGTTTCTATTTTGTGGAATAGTTTGAAGAGAATTGGAGTTAGCTCTTCTTTGAAGGTCTGGTAGAATTCTGCGCTGAAGCCATCTGGTCCTGGGCTTTTTTTGGATGGGAGACCTTTGATGACTGCTTCTATTTCTTTGGGGGATATAGGACTATTTAATTGATTTACCTAGTCCTGATTCAGCTTTGGTAAGTCAAATCGATCAAGAAAATTGTCCATTTCATTCAGATTTTCAAATTTTGTTGAGTATAGACTTTTGAAGTAAGTCCTAATGATTGTTTGGATTTCCTCAGTGTCTGTAGTTATGTTTCCCTTTTCATTTCTGATTTTGTTTATTTGGGTGGTGTCTCTCTGCCTTTTAGTTAGCTTGGCTAAGGGTTTGTCGATCTTGTTGATTTTCTTTAAGAACTAGCTCTTGGTTTCATTGATTCTTTGAATTGTTTTATTTGTTTCTAGTTGATTGATTTCAGTCCTGAGTTTGATTATTTCCAGCCGTCTACTCCTTTTTGGTTTGTCTGCTTCTTCTTTTTCTAGGGTTTTTAAGTGGACCATTAAGTTGCTTGAATGAGCTGTCTCGAATTTCTTCTTGAAGGCACTTAGTGCTATGAACTTTCCTCTTAGCACTGCTTTCATTGTGTCCCAAGTTTGGGTATGTTGTGTCTTCATTTTCATTGAGTTCTAGGAAGACTTTAATTTCTTTCTTTATTTCTTCCCTGACCCAGCTGTCATTTAGTAACAAGTTGTTCAGTTTCCGTGTGTGTGTAGGCTTTTTGCTATTTCTGTTGTTGAGATACAGCTTTAGTCCATGGTGATCAGACAAGATACAAGGGATTATTTCAATCTTCTTGTATCTGTTGAGGCTTGCTTTGTGACCTACTATATGGTCTATTTTGGAGAAGGTTCCATGAGGTGCTGAGAAGAAGTTAAATTCTTTTGTGTTTGGGTATAAAGTTCTGTAAATGTCTGTGAGGTCCATTTGATTCATGACCTCTGTCAGAGATATTGTTTCTTTGTTTAATTTCTGTTTTGTTGACCTGTCCTTTGTTGAGAGTGGGGTGTTGAAGTCTCCCACTATTAATGTGCGGGGATCTATATGTGGTTTAAGTTTTATCAATGTTTCTTTTACAAATGTGGATGCTCTTGTATTTGAGGCATAGATGTTCAGGATTGTGATGGCTTCTTGGTGGAATTTTCCTTTGATGAGTGTGAAGTGTCCTTTCCCATCTCTTTTTATTAATTTTGGTTGAAAGTCTATTTTATCAGATATTAGAATGGGTACTCCTGCTTGTTTCTTGGGTCCATTTGCTTGTAAAGTCGTCTTCCAACATTTTACCCTCAGGTAATGTCTATCTTTGTGCCTTAGGTGTGTTTCTTGTATGCAACAGATTGCTGGGTTTTGTTTACGTATCCATTCTGTTAATCTGTGTCCTTTTTACTGGAGAGTTGAGTCCATTGATGTTGAGAGAGATTAATGACCAGTGGCTGTTAGATCCTTTGATTTTGATGTTGGCTGTGGTCATAAGGTTGTGTGCTTGGTTGCTTTTTGTTTTACTGTAGTAAGGTTAATTATTTTTTATGTTTTCTTGACAGAAGCTAATTTTCTTGGGTTGTATTTTCCCTTCCAGTGTCTTCTGTAATGCTGGATTTGTGTGTAGGTATTGTTGAAATTTGTTTTTGTCATTGAATATCTTGTTTTCTCTGTCTATGAGGACTGAGAGTTTTGCAGGGTATAGTAGCCTGGGCTGACATCTGTGTTCTCTTAGCATCTGCATGATATCTGTCCAGGCCCTTCTGGCTTTCATAGTCTCTGTTGAAAAGTCAGGTGTGATTCTATTGGGTTTGCCATTATATGTTACTTGGCCTTTTTCCCTTGCAGCTTTTAATATTTTTTCTCTGTTCTGTTTTGATTATTAGGTGGCGGGAGGATTTTCTTTTCTGGTCAAATTTGTTAGGTGTTCCGTAGGCCTCATATATTCTTATTGGCTTCTCCTTTAACTTGGGGAAATTTTCTTCTATGATCTTGTTGAAAATATTTTCTGGGCCTTGGAGAAGGGAGTCTTCTTTTTCCTCTATTCCTATTATTGTTAGGTTTTGTCTTTTCATATTGTCTTGGATTTCTTGGACGTTATATGTAAGGAATTTTTTTGGATTTAACATTTCCTTTGACAGATACATCAATTTCTTCCATTGTATCTTCTACACCTGAGATTCTTTCTTCCATCTCTTGTAGTCTGTTGGTTATGCTTACCTCTGTAGTTCCTGTTTTCTTCCCTAAATTCTTCCTCTCCATTATTTCCTCCATTTGTGTTTTCTTTAATTTTTCCAGTTCTATCTTCAGGTCTTCAGTTGTTTTGTTTACTTCCTTCACCTGTCTGATTGTATTTTCTTCTTTTTCCTTTAGTTCCTTCAACTCTGTTTATTTTATTTCTTTCAGTGATTTAATTATTTCTTCTCTGAAGGCCACAAATTGTTTGGCTGCATCTTTCCGTATTTCTTCACAGATGGCCATAATCTGCTTGTCTTTAACTTCCTCCATTTCTTTACGGATAGCCAGGATCTGTTTGGTTTTATCTTCCTCTAATTCTTTACGTATTTTATTTGTTTCCTCTATTATCCTCTTCATCAGCATAGATGTAAGGTCATCTTCTTGATTTTCTATTATGCTGCATTGTCCAGGGCTGTTCGCCCCTGGATGGCTGGGTTCTGGAGATGCCATATTGCTCTGTCTTTTCTTGGTTGAGCTTTTATGTTGACCTCTACCCATTGGGCTCTTTTAGGTATTGGCTGTTAGTTTCTGTGCTTCCTGGAGTCCTGAGGTAGGGAGAATCTCCTTGGCCGGAAGATGATTTTTCCTGAAGGAGTCCTCCTCTGCTTTTTGGTTATGGTCACTGTATATCCAGTGTTTCTCCGGAATTGCCACTGCTCACCTCAGGTGTATAGCCCTGTGTAGTAGCTGTGGTCTTTGTTAGGCAAGGGGGGATCTCCTCTTACCCATAGAAGTTCTCAAGGCAGCTGCCCACTGCTGGGTTTCTTGTTATAAATTTAGTGTGTTGCTGCTCACTAAATTTCCAGGTACACTCCTCTTGAAGAACCTGCTGATTCCCTAGCTGTGGGGTTTTCTCCCAACAGGGAAACCCAGTCTGTTATCCTGGGGCACACAGTTCTGTCCGGGAAAGTGAGAGGAACGCCCAGCAAGTCTCTTGGCCAGAGGGTGAGTGCTCCACTCTGGGCCTGGAGAATGTACACCTAGGTTGAGTTGGCGCCTGAGGGCGCTGCTCTAGTCTGGAGGCTGGGTGCCTCACTCTGGACCAGAAGCTGTGTGTCCCTGTCTGGGATGGTGGCTGCAGGCATTGCTCTGGTCCAGACGCTGTGGGTGCAGCCCTCTTGAAGGACCAGGGATTCCCACAGTTTTGTCATTCTAGCTAGGGATAACTGGTTGATCCTTGACACAGTATCTGAGGGCTGCTGTAATGGCTCTCTGGCTTTTGTAGGTCTGAGGATGCAGCTGTGTGCCCCAGTGCCCTAGGGGTACTCAATAGTGGTGGCTGAACACAGCGCTCCTGCCTGCATTAGAAAGCTAGAGCCTAGAGTCTGCATGAATCCAGAAAGTCTTTTGGTGCTGGGTGTCCTGAGTGTTAGAGCTGATGATCCCCCCCACTGGAGGTTTCCTCCTGCCAGAGACACCCAGTCTTTGCTTTGGGGACCGCCCGCCCATGGCTCTGCCTTTCTGGCCTTTGGGAACCTGGGCGTCTGCCTAAGCTGGATAATTTTCCCGAGACCTTTTTGGGGTGGGGGTG
Source organism: Psammomys obesus (assembly GCF_907164565.1). Classification (NCBI taxonomy): domain Eukaryota; kingdom Metazoa; phylum Chordata; class Mammalia; order Rodentia; family Muridae; genus Psammomys; species Psammomys obesus. Next base: position 54,132 of record NW_026590598.1, on the reverse strand, counting down.
TCAGCTGAGTGCTCTGAGATCAGACCAGCCATTTCCTTCCCTGTGGGTTTGCACCTGACAGTGAAACTCAGTCTGTGGTGCCCTGGTGCCCTGGTGCTCTGGTGCCCTGGGGCCCACAGTTCTATCTGAGGCGGAGAATCAGGTGCGCAGGCAGGGTTATGTGCAGGTGCCTGGGTCCCCGGCTCTGGCTCAGGGCTGGCTCCTGGGGCACCTGCGGAATCCAAGTCTTTTCCAGGGGATGTCTGGGTGACCTAAGGTCGGTCCCAATCGTTTCCTGCTCCGTGGGGTTATCTCTCGACTGGAAAATCCAGTCTGTGATGTTCTGGGCCCACAGTTCAGTCTGAGACAGTGACCAGATCATGCTAGCGTGTAGCTCTGGGCTGGCAACCAAGCACCTGGTGGAACCAGGATCTCTTCCTTGGTTTAGCCGGGTGAGTTAAAGCTGATTGAATCCCCCACCGTGAGGTATCCTCTCACCTGTGAAACACAATCACTTGTGTTTTATGGCCATGAGTTCTGATTGCTGGTCACTGTGCCAATCCTGCTGTGCTGCTGCTCAGAATGAGAGTCCTCCCGGCGCCACCCCCCCCCCCCCCCCGATGTATTTTCAAATGGTCAATCTTCCCCTGCCCCTGCCAAACGCATGGAAGAAGTTTTTTCTGATTCCAAATTTAAGAACCAACTAGAACCTCCTGGGGGTAAAAGTCACAAGGACTGGGGATCCTTCCAGTGCCTGCCACCTATAGTTTGTGACTTAATTCATAGTTTTCTACTTTGAGCCTCCAGAAATCAGTTCACCTCTTTCCACCTGGGCTGCTTTCCACAGAGATTTCGGCATGCAGGTTTCTGTTGAGTCTGGTGAGTTTTGTTCCCTGTATCAGCTTGTTTCTCTCTAAACATTTGAGGTCCAAATACTTACTGTATGAATTTACTTCTCTGAAGCACTTAAGAAGGTTTCCTTTTTTTCCATTTGTTCACTATATTGCTTGTTATGATCTCCAAGCTTCTAACAGTGCTGCGCTATAAGTAAAGTGTGTGTGTGTGTGTGTGTGTGTGTGTGTGTGTGTGTGTACATTGTGTATGACATATACTAGAAGACTCATAAATGGTGGTATCTTTGGCCCCAAACAAATGATTATCACGTAGTACGCATCTACAATGAGACAAATAACCTTCATTATTCAAGGATGAAACTGACTTGAGCCTGTGCTTAATTTCTGAAAAGATGCTTTACTCTGGGTTTCTCCCAGGTTCTAGCTGCTGTTCTGTATAAATTACAAATGAAAATGTGTTACTAACCCTCCTCCTCAGGCCTTATTCTTATGCATTTTTCTTTTTACCATTATCAGAAAGACACAATCACTGCCTACCTTTTTATATTCTTTATTTTCCTTCTGCTTCTTAGTCTGTTTTCCTACACAATTTAAAATAACCTAATACTCTGTTATGAAAGGAAGCACATAGTGTGCCTCTTCTCTTACTGTGCTCTGTTCATTCTGCCAGCTTCTGGATGCCTTTATTAACCTAAATTATAATGTTTGTGCATTCAGATATTCAGAAAGCTGAATTTAGCTCGTAATTTTCTTGAGTTCTTTTTCATTTTGGGAGTGGAGGATGTCTAGTTTCTCAGCTCCTTGCTGTACTCCAAAATGGTAACTGGCAACTACCTTCTCCCCTGTGCTCTTCTCTGTAGGATCACAGCCCCCTCTTCCTGGCTGCTTCAGAAATTTTTTAATACCTGCCAGCAGATGTTTCTTTTTTAAATTAACGTTTTAAAGGTGTTGTTCTTGAAAGTATTGGTCTTAATAAACAGGAATGAAAGTTCTGGGGCCACTTAATAAGAAATAAGAAGTAAATGTTGCCAGCAGATGTTCATATAGCTTCAAGATAAGAGGTGACACGGAATATGTTAGAAAGCTCCTAAGGGCAGTGCTCACTACAACATTATGAGGTGATGGGTAGCCTGGTTGAGGAGCTTATGCTTCTTTGTAGATTAGAATAATTTGCGATATTTCATTTGAATAGATGAGACCACCCCATGCTTTCTTGATACTGAGTGTCATACTCAGAAGAATAAAGGAGACAGCTGTCTATTGGATGACCATGAAGAATCAGCTTTGGGCTGAGTATAGGTAGAAAGGGATTCTTTATAGTGGGTGTGGAAAAGACATAGCTACTGGGCGAGATAAATTCTAATCTCTTTCACACTACTGTTAACTCCAGTGTTGATGCAGTTTTATACTGTGCTGTGGTGTGTGTATTTCTCAATACTGCATTCAGCAACATTGCATTAGTAACACAAAATTGGCTGTGATGTAAGTCTTTCCACCATGGCAATCAATAAGCAGTGCAGATCAGAGCCTTGTGCTCTCCAAATGTCTGCTTAGTAAACAGTATGAAGCATACCCCTCCCAGGAATGGAATTCAAGCTCTGCTGGTCACAGACATTGACTGGGGACTCAGCAATAGACACAGTGCTGAACTTGAATAAGTCCCACCGCTTGGCTGTTTCAGAAACACCATGACACCAGATCACAATGGTTCGGAGGTTTTCTGTGCAACCAGGTCAGTCTGACCCCCTGAATCTTTGTTTCAGCTGCTATATTAAACATCCTCCCATCAGCAGCAGCATCTGGGAGGACAGATCTTAGACTAAAAGGCTTGGCAAACTTTCTGTTACTTAGAGCAGGCCGAACAATATGCTGAAGTCTGAGGGCTGATGTTGGCATAGACTAAACTGGACCTGCAGGAAAAATGCAAAGATCCTGAGGCAGGTTCTATTTAGCAAAGGTTCAAGTTGCAGGATGCTGGGAGCCCATGGATAGTCTTAGATACCTCAGCCTGACACCAAAGTATATACCAGAAATCAGCAGAAGCCTACTAATGTAGGTGAGAGATGACACTGCATTCATAGTGAGAGATTTTCAAGACCAAGCTGTTGATATAATGTTCTTTTGGAATGTATACATCTTACCCTTGTTCATTCAAATGCTGATTTCTCTCCTCCATTATCTGGTTTCAATCTGGACATTGCATTGTGATATTTATTCTAAGCATCACCTGACTCAAGTTTGTGTAAACATGTCACCATTTGTTCTTTAATTTGTCAATTAAAATAACCAGCCACAATGTTGAGCAATGGAGAGGATAGGGTGGTTCAGAGTGGGAGGAGGGGAACCATTTGAGCTGCCATGGGTTACATCTGAGCAGGGGTTCTAGGTTATCTCCATGAAAGGTCCACAGTTGGAGTATCAGTCTCAAAAAATACTCCTGTGTTCAGATATTTTGGTTCTGTTGCTCTCCTTGTGGAGCTCCTGTCCCCTCCAGATCTTTCTAGCTCCCCTTTCTTTCATAAGATTCCTTGCACTCTGCCCAAAGTTTGGCTATGGGTCTCAGCATCTGCTTTGATCCCCTGCTGGGTAGAGTCCTTCAGAGACCCTCTGTAGTAGGCCCCTGTCCTGTTTCCTGTTTTCTCCCTATTCTGATGTCCATAATAGAAGCTAAGCAAGAAGGAGGACCCTGGGTAAGATGTTCCCTAGTAATGGGAACAGGGAGTGTCTCTGACATGAACTCAGTGGCTGGCTCTTTGACCACCTCCCCCTGAGGGGGGAGCAGCCTTATCAGGTCACAGAGGAGGATAATACAGCCAGTCCTGATGAGACCTGATAGACTAGGGTCAGAGGGAAGGGGAGAAGGACCTCCCCTATCAGTGGACTTGGAGAAGGGCATGGGAAGAGATGAGGGAGGGAGGATGGGATTGGGAAGGAATAAAGGAGGGGGATACAGCTGGGCTACAAAGTCAATAAACTGTAATTAATATAAAATTTAAAATTTAAAAATGCAAGCTTTATTTTCTGTGCAAGCAGGGAGACTGTTCAGAATCTGATCTGCATCTTCAAGGTGAAGCTGTATTGCATATTTAAAGGATAAAACTATAGAGTGTGGGGATGAGCAAGGGAGTTCCCATCAATCAGAATAGGAGTAGGTCCCCAGGCCTAAAAACATGAACTTATTTGACACTGGCAGCAAGATGGAAAACTTGTCCTTGAAATGTCTGGACTCAGACAGCTGACTCCTTACAAAGTTGTCCCTGAGATGTCTAGACTCCAACAAGTGTTTTCTTACAAAGGAAATTGTTCAGCTATTGGGAAGTCTCAAATTCCCCTAGAGCCTGGGACCTTGAATTTAGTTTCTGCCTGTGATTAAATGGAGTCTGGAAGTGAAATGGGAGTACTTAGAATAAGTTTCTTTTGCTTATTCCCAACATCATGTGAAGACATTGTTTGAAATCAATAGACTAAGGAAAAGCAGACTTACTTCCCTGTTATAAGTCAGTTTTATCAAGTCAGTTGAAGATCTTAAGAGAAGAAAACAAAGGCCTTTATATTGCAAAAAAGGGGATGTTTTTATCTGTGGTCTACCTTTGGATCTATGTGGCAATACCAACTCCAGCCACCACCAATGTCTCCCTTTGGTCTTTAGCCTCATAAACTTGGAAGTGTACAAAATCACATGAGATAGTCACTTAAGCAAATGTGTATGTGTCATCTGTCTACTAACACTCACCTTTTGTTGGTTCTGCTTCTTGGGGAAAGCTTAATTCAATAGACTCAAATATAAGAAATTATGAAAAAATGTTGGGTCTAGAGTATTGTATAATCTAAGCAAGGTTGTAGGTTCCATATCCAAGCAAAGAGCAGCAAAAAGAGTGTTCAAAGTTGGAGGAGTTGCTTTTCTCTGGTTCCAGGATCTTGAAGGGTAACTAGTTACATGTTCAGGTGGATGAGTGTCTAGCTTGGAAAAGACTTGAGGATATTGAGGAGATATGTAAACCTGATTTTTAGCCAGAGCAGAGAGAAGGTGGAAAGAACAGAGAGGAATACATGGAGAAAATATCTTTGTTATCGTACCTGCTTGGACATCTGCAGACTACAAACTCAGCCACCTCTCTTATCTAGTTCTAGACTCAGAAAGTGGAGCACAGGCAATGAGAGCTTCAGAATAGAGCAGATTACTGTCTTTATAAAGTCATGCTTACCAGTCTCAAAGAAACCTGGGAATGTTATGAGGAATTTTGGCAATTCAATCTTTATGTTCTCAAGAAACTTTTTTTCATACTTTTCAAATGTGTAAACACACTTTCTCTCCTTTATTCTGTTTCACAAGTAAACGTTTTTGAGATAATTATCAACTTATAGAGAGTTGTAGGAAATAATACAGATCCCTTGTAGTCTTTATTCACTTTTCGTCCAATGATATTCAATGATATTGAAAAATATTGTGCCCGGTCAAGAGTAGGGTGCTGCCATTGAAATGGTCAAGACAGAATCCCTTCATGTCATCAAGACTCTTCATAGCAAACTTTGCAGTCACCTACTGCCCCCTGTGCTTTCTCAGCCTCTAGCAGCTGTTGAGTTACTGGGAATGTTCCCAGTAAGAGATAATATGGGACTCAGTGTTAGTTTATCCTAAATATTTAGTAAAATCTGCCAGTGAAGGTGCCTGACCTACGTCTTGGGAGGAGCTGATGACTAAATAATGAATTCAAATTTATCAGTAGTTATAAAGCCACTGATCTATTCCACATTAAATTGACTGTCATTGTCCAAAATGTTGTCTTTGATTTGTTGGTACTATTTCTTTATTGTCCTCAAGTGTCTGCAATGCCTGGAGTATGCCATCTAACTCATCCTTATTTTTAATTTCAATTTTTATTTTTTATATTAATTACAGTTTATTCACATCGTATCCCAGCTGTGGCCCCTTCCCTCCCAATTTCACCCTCTCTCCTTCATCTCCTCCCATGCCCCTCTCCAAGTCCATTGATAGGGGATATCCTCCTCCCCTTCCTACTGACCCTAGTCTATCAGGTCTCATCAAGACTGGCTGCATTGTCTTCCTCTGCGGCCTGATAAGGCTGCTCCCTCCTTAGAGGGAGATGATCAAAGAGCAGGCCAATCAGTTCATGTCAGAGACAGTCCTTATTTCCCTTAGTAGAGAACCCACTTGGATAATGAGCTGCTATGGGCTACATATGAACAATGGTTCTAGGTTATCTCCATGAATGGTCCATGGTTAGAGGACCAGTCTCAGAAAAGACCCCTGTGTCCAGATTTTTTGGTTCTGTTGCTCTCCATGTGGAGTCCTGTCCTCTCCAAGTCTTACTATCTCTCCCTTCTTTAATAAGATTCCCTAAACTCTGCCCAAAGTTTGGTTATGAGCCTCAGCATCTGCTTTGATACCCTGCTGGCTAGAGTCTTTCAAAAGCCCTCTGTGGTAGGCTCCTGTCCAGTTCCCTGTTTTCTCCTTATTCCAATGTCCATTTTATTTGCCTTTCTGAGTAATGATTGATCATCTTATCCAGGGTCCTTCTCCTTGCTTAGCTTCTTTAGGTGTACATATTTAAGTATGTTTATCCTATGCTATCTTTCTAATATCCTGTTATACATGAGTATATGTCTTGTGTGTATTTCTGCTTCTAGGATACCTCACTCAGCATGGTCTTTTCTAGTTCCCACCATTTGCCTGCAAATTTCATGATTTCTTATTTTTTAATTGCTGAGTAGTATTCCATTCTGTAAATGTAACACAATTTCTGAATCCATTCCTTAGTTGAGGGACATCTGGGTTGTTTCCAGGTTCTGGCTATTATGAATAAAGCTGCTGTGAACATGGTTGAGCAAATGTCCTTGTTGTATCCTTGAATATCTTTTGGATATATGCCTAAGAGTAGTACATCTGGATCTTTAGGTAGCACAATTTCTAATTGTCTGAGAAAGCACCAGATTGATTTCTGAAGTGGTTTAGATCCCCACCACCAGTAGAGGACGGTTCTCCTTCTCCACATTCTCTCCATCGTATGTTCTCACTTGAGTTTTTGATCTTAGCCATTCTGATGGGTAAAAGGTGAAATCTCAGGGTCGTTTTGATTTACATTTCCTTGATGGCTAAGGACGTTGAGCATTTCTTTAAGTGTTTCTCTGCCATTCTATATTCCTCTACAGAGAATTCTCTGGTTAGCTCTGTACTCCATTTTTTAATTGAATTACTTGATTTGTTGCTTTTTAACTTCTTGAGTTCTTTATATATTCTGGATATTAACCTTCTGTCAGATATAGAGTTGGTGAAGATCCTTTCCCAGTCTGTAGGCTGTCGTTTTGTTCTGATGACAGTGTCCTTTGCTTTACAGAAGCTTTTCAGTTTCATGAGGTCCCATTTATTGATTGTTGATCTTAGTGTGTAAGGGGCACGGTGGAGATCAGGGAGGGAGGGAGGGACTGGGAGGGAATGAGGGATCGGGACATGGCTGGGATACAGAGTTAATAAAATGTAACTGATAAGAAAAAAATAAAATTAAAAAAAAAGAAATTTGGGTTTTTTTTTTCTATTTTTCTTTGTCAACATTTCTAGAGGTTAATCAATTTTATTGATATCTCAAAGAACTAGATTTTTATTTCATTGATTTTATTTATTGCTTTTGTATCAAATTTTATTGGTTATTATCATTATTTTTTCCTTCCTGTTTCTTGCTTTGAATTTGGCATTTCCCTTTATATCTTGGGATAAATACATGAGTTATAATTTCTCTCTTTTTAATGTATCCCAGTTAACTTTATATTTCTTTCTTCTTAAGTACTACTTTAGCTGTATTTCATAGAATTTTATTCCCTAATTCAGTGACTTTAAGATTTTTCTATAGAGAGTTTATCCTTTGTGTATGGGTAATTTGTAGGATGTTTTTAAGTTTCCAAGTGTTTAAATATTTTTTCAGCTAAATTTCTGGTATTGATTTCCACTTTGATTTTCTTTTCTTTTTTAAATAATTTATTTATCTTTATTTAATATGCATTGGTATTTTGCCTGTATGTATGTCTGTATCAGGGTGTTGAGTGCCCTAGAACTATCTGGAGTTACAGATAGTTGTGGGCTGCCATGTGGTTGCTGGGAATTGAACCCAAGTCCTCTGGAAGAACATCCAGTGCTCTTAACCACTGAGCCATCTATCCAGCCCCTCCAGCTTAATTTTCACTAGCATCAAGGAATATTCTACATGACTGACATTCTTTGGAGTTTATTAAAGTTCATTTTATGGCCCAGGGTCTCATCTATCTTTATGTGTGTTTTCTGATTACTTGAAATACATTCTGCAGTTGTGCATATATGCTGCTGTTGTCTGGTAAGTTGTTAATGAATGTTAATTAGGTCCCGTAATTAATGATGCCATTCAGTTCCTCCTAATCCTTGTTGATTGCTGCCTCACTGTGCTATTGATGTTTGGGAGAAGTGAAGCCTTCAGTTGTAACTGTGGCCTTATCTCTTTCTCCTTATAGATCTGTCAACTTTTGCTTTTGTACAGAGCTACATGTAATTTGGTGTTTGGTATATAAAGTCTCATTTAAGATCACTACATCTTGGTAGGTTGACCCTTTATAAATTACATAATTACATTATGTCCGTCAGAAGTTTTGTTTACTCTGAGGCATAATTTATCTGTTATTGATATAAGTGTCCTCACTTTCCTTTAATGCCTATATGGTATTTTGTTGTTGTTCTCACTGTGAGCATGACTACATAAGTATCTTACATTTCACATTAAATATTTTCTTTACATACATTCTGATATATCTTAATTTGCTTGTAAGTTTTTGTAACATAGCCATTATTTTAAAAAAGCTATCAGTGGGCAAGTAAGAATATGCTGGCAACCAAGAGAAAATTAGATTAGAAGGAGAGAGGGAGGACAGAAGAATGGGGGAAGAAGGAAGAAAGGAAGGCAGAAAAGGAGGGAAAAAGGTACATGCTTAATTTGTTTTTAACCATCAAACATAATTTAAACTTAAGGGAAAGAAAAGGCTATTGTATCAATCTATATTTGTTTGCCTGCCTGCCTTTTTGCTTGCTTGCTACACCTTTTCTGCCTAGTATTCCAGTATTCTTTCTTTTTATCATTTTGTCTGTGTTTAGAGAACTTCTTTTACGTGGTATTTAAAGGTGGATCTAGTGATAAATTCTTTTTTATTGTTTTTGTTTTTAATTTAACTCTCTTGAGTTCCTATCATTTACTGGATGCTGTTTTTACTTGGTTTAGAATTTGGGGGTGACACTTCTGTTATTTCACCACTGCCTGAATTTTTTTCTTTTCTTTTCTTTTTCTTCCAAAGTTGCTAATAAGAACATTTTCATATTCAAACCATTTTCTTTGATATATAAAGTTTTGCTGTCACATAAATTTTACCCCTGATGTTTCCTACCATTTGACTACACTGTGTATATTCTTGTGTTTAGTTTTGCTTGTCTGGTTTAGGTTTTAATGTGCATCCTAAATCTACACACACACACACACACACACACACACACACACACACACACACACA
>NW_026590598.1:0-44748 GCF_907164565.1 Psammomys obesus | reverse complement strand
ACACACACACACACACACACACACACACACACACACACACACACACACATATTTAATGTTTTGAAAGTTTTCCTCGAGTATTTCTTTGACCATCTTTGATCTTTGCAATGCTTTCTTTGTTTATATTTCTATTACTCTACTAGCATGAAAGCTAGATTTTAGTATTTTCTCATTAAAGTTGAAGGGAATTTCTAAAATCCATTTTATTTCTTTTATTTGGGGTTGTGTAATTTCTACTGTTCTATCTTTAATCTCAGAGACTTTATTTTCCCTTTTGAACCCTCCAATGTGGTACACTATACATTGTTATATTTTACTTTTTATCTATATTATATTTTTCTGCTGCTGGTTTTTATTTGGCTACAATTTACATCTTCTGTTTTCTTGTGAAGACTTCCCCTCTGAAGACTTTTTGCCTTATTATATTTTTACTTTCTGAAATATGATTTTCTATGGATGCCGGATGGGCTGAATCTTGCCATTTTCTTACTCCAACCTCCTGAGCAGCTGGAATCACAATGTATACCATCAGTCTGAGCTTCCTTCCTCTCTCCCTTTTTTCTTCCTTTCATCTAATCCTATATTTTTTCTTCTTATTTTCTCCTTTGCTTCAGACATATTTTTAGTTGTTTACTGAAAGCTTTTAAAAATAATGGCTGTATTACATCCTAGTCAGATACTTTTAACATACCACCTCAATGCTGGCACCTACTAGCTGTTATAGTTCATATAGATTGAGATTATCCTGTTTTATTTTGTGTATATACATATATATATATTTTTTCTTAAACTTGACATTGGGGTATTGTGTTACGAGATGCTAGATCTCCCTTAAGTCTTCTGTTATAATTGGAAGATTCCACTCACTGACACTGCTGTGACTCAAAAATATATGCATGCTTCCTTGGAATCTGAAACTAAAAGTTCTGAATCTCAACTTGGTTTTCTTTGGCTCTCCAGTTTGGGAGAATCTTTATTATTTCTAGATAGAAATAGAAGTTTCATGTCTACATTTGGCCTCATTGACAAATGATGACAGTTCAGACTTGCCACAGGTCCACTAATTCCCCAAAACTTTTGTCTCACTACTTGACTGTCTCTGTTTACACCTCAAGTTAAAGAAACATTTCATTATTTCTTAAACTTAACTTCCTGCTTGTTTTTTCTTGGTATAAGTGTGGAGAGACCACGATTCTCCCTTGATATTTTGCTATGGTTTAATATAAAATGCTTTCTAGCTAAGATGGTGCCTTCTGGCTAGAAGGAACATCTTGTGTTGAGACCTTTTTTAAAAATTTTGAACCTGATGCTGAGACTCTGAGCCAAACATTGGGCAGGATGTAGGGAATCTTATGGAAGTAAGGGGGAGATAGAAAGACCTGGAGGGGACAGGAGCTCTACAAGCAGACTAACAAAACAAAATAACCTTGGCCCAGGGAGGCCTGCAAAGACCTAATCTCCAACCAAGGACCATGCATGGAGAGGTCCTAGAGCTCCTGGACAGACATAGCCCACAGGCAGCTCAGTTTCCAAGTGAGTTCCCTAATAAGGGAGCAGGAGTATCTCTGACATGAACTCAGAGGCCAGCTCTTTGATCATCTGCCCCTGGAGGGTATCACATTGACAGGCTACAGAGGAAGAAGATGCAGCCAGTCCTGATGAGACTTGATAGGCTAGGGTCAAACAGAAGGGGAGGAGGTCCTCCCCTCTCAGTGGACTAAGGGAGGGGCATAGGAGGAGAAGAGGAAGGGAGGGTGGGACTGGGAGGAAAAGAGAGGGGAGCTACAGTCAGGACACAAAGTGAATGAAGTCTAATGAGTAATAAATCAATAAAAATTTAAAAACAGACCTATTAATATTTCCAGTCCCATCTTCTCCAATTCCAAGTGTGTGTGTGTTTAAATAAAATGTGGAGCATATTTCTATGCTGTTTTTTATATACAAGGCCCTAGCTTGTTTCTTCTGCACAATATTCAGCATTCTTCTATTTGTCTTGTGTAGTGTTCAGGTTTGTTAAGTGAATAAGAAATAAGTATAATATTCTATATTTTGGAAAGCAAGTGTTCTTGCTTACTTTATTTCATTCCATATCCACTTCTTAGAAAAATAAAGATAACAAATCAACCACATAAGAATTTGTTTATCTTCCATTTGAAAATCTGTGAATGATCAACATCAACCCCAAATATTTTCTTTTTGCCAACAACAATAATGATAGTTTCTTTTCTGGGAGCTATGGTCACATTCCAGTCTGGATCTTAGTGCCTACCTAGTCTGCTTCCTCAATAATATCAAAATTCACAGCAATGATTTCTCCATTCTCTCATACATAGATTCTTACCGTTAAGTAGATTTTTCTATTAGCTTTTAATTGTGTTCAAGCCCTTTTGATTAAATACAAGTCCAGTCCTGGGTCCAAATTCCCTCTAGCTCTCACTGCTTTTCTTTCATTAAAATTCTTTGAAGAAAACACTCTGATTTTCCATTATAATTTATTTCTCAGCCATTCTAATGTGGCTTTGGTTCTGCTAATAATCCCACTTTTAAGTAGCTCACAGAATAGAGATATTTCCAGAAGCCTTTTTTCTTTAAACTTCAGGGAGATCTGACGGTCTCTTCCTGTTACGCAAACATCTTTGCCTTGGACTTCCATAAGATGATACACTTGAGGCCTACAGAATACCTACTAAATTAGACCAGAAAAGAAAATCTTCCCGCCACACAATAATCAAAACATTAAGTATAAAGAAAAAAGAAAAAAATATTAAAGGCTGCAAGGGAAAAAGGCCAAGTAACATATAATAGAAAATCCATCAGAATAACACCTGACTTCTCAAAAGAGACTATGAAATCCAGAAGAGCCTGGACAGATATCATGCAGACCCTAAGAGAACACAGATGTCAGCCCAGGCTACTATACCCAGCAAAACTCTCAGTCATCATAGATGGAGAAAACAAGATCTTCTACGACAAAAAACAAATTTCAACAATACCTACACACAAATCCAGCGTTACAGAAGACACTAAAAAGGAAAGTACAACCCAAGAAAACTAGCTACTTTCAAGAAAACACAGGAAATAATTAACCTCACTACAGTAAAACAAAAAGCAACCAAACACACAACCTTATGACCACAGCCAACATCAAAATCAAAGAATCTAACAGCCACTGGTCATTAATCTCTCTCAACATCAATGGACTCAATTCTTCAATAAAAAGACACAGACTAACAGAATGAATGCATAAACAAGACCCAACAACCTGTTGCATACAAGAAACACACCTAAGTCGAAAGATAGACATTACCTGAGAGTAAAGGGCTGGAAGACAGTTTTCCATGCAAATGGCTCAAGAAGCAAGTAGGAGTAGACATTCTAATATCTGGTAAAATAGACTTTTAATGAAAATTAATCAAAAGAGATGGGAAGGTCACTTCATACTCATCAAAGGAAAATTCCACCAAGAAGACATCACAATTCTGAACATCTGTGCTACAAGTAGAAGGACCCACACATTTGTAAAAGAAACATTAATGAAGCTGAAACCACAGATATACCCCCACGCATTAATAGTGGGAGACTTCAACACTTCACTCTCAACAAAGGACAGGTAAAAAAAAACAGAAATTAAACAAAGAAACAATGTCTCTTACAGAGGTCATGAATCAAATGGACCTAACAGACATCTACAGAATCTTTCACCCAAAAGTAAAGAATTGACCTTCTTCTCAGCACTTCATGGGACCTTCTCCAAAATTGACCATATAGTTGGTCACAAAACAAGCCTCAACAGATACAAGAAGATTGAAATAATCCCTTGTATTCTATCTGACTACCATGGACTAAAGCTGAACTTCAACAAAAACAGAAATAACAAAATGTCTACACACACATGGAAACTGAACATCTCACTACTCAATGACTGTTGGGTCAGGGAAGAAATAAAAATATTAAAGACTTTCTAGAATTCAATAACAATGAAAACACAACATACACAAACTTATGGGACACAATGAAAGCAGTGCTAAGAGGAAAATTCATAGCACTAAGTGCCTTAAAAAAGAAATTCAAAACATCTCATACAACCAACGTAGAAAATCAACTGATAGCCCTAGGTGAAAAGAAGAAGAAGAGGAGGAGGAGGAGGAGGAGGAAGAAAAAGACAACACACCTAATAAGATTAGATGGCTGGAAATAATCAACCTCAGGGTTAAATGAAGAAACTAGAAACAAAGAGAACAATTCTAAGAATCAATGAAATCAAGAGCTGGTTCCTTGAGAAAATCAATAAGATAAACAAACCCTTAGCAAAACTAACTAAAGGGCAGAGAGATACTATCCAAATCAGCAAACTCAGAAATGAAAAGGGGGACATAACAACAGACACTGAGGAAATCCAAACAATCATTTGGTCTCACTTCAAAAGGTTATATGCTACAAAATTTGAAAATCTAAAGGAAATGGACAATTTTCTTGATTTATTCCAATTACCAAAGCTGAATCAAGACCAAGTAAATCAATTAAATAGTCCTATATCCCCTAAGGAAGTAGAAGCTGTCATCAAAAGTCTCCCATCCAAAAAATGCCCAGGCCCAGATGGTTTCAGTGCAGAATTCTACCAGACCTCCAAAGAAGAGCTAACACCAATACTCTTCAACCTATTCCACAAAATAGAAACAGAATGAACACTACCAAACTCATTCTATGAAGCCACAGTCACCTTGTTACCTTAAACTCACAAAGACCCAAAAGAAAGATAATTTCAGACCAATGTCCCTTATGAACATTGATGCAAAAATACTCAAGAAAATATTCTTAAACTGAATCCAAGAACACATCAAATATATCATCCACTATGACCAAATAGGCTTCATCCCAGCCATATAGATCCATATTTATCTCCCTGCACAAAACTGAAGTCCAAGTAGATCAAAGACCTCAACATAAAAGCAGACACAGCAAATCAGTTAGAAAAAAAAGTGTGGAAGAGCTTTGAACTGGTTGGCACAGGAGACTACTTGCTGAACAGAACACCAACAGCACAGGCTCTAAGATCAACAATCAATAAATAGGACTCCATAAAACTGAGAAGCTTCTGTAAAGCAAAGGACACTGTCATCAAAACAAAATGACAGCCTACAAACTGGGAAAGAATATTCACCAACCCTATATCTGACAGCGGGCTAATATCCAGTATATATAAAGAACTCAAGAACTTAAACAGCAACAAATCAAGTAATAAAATTAAAAATGAGGTACGGAGCTAAACAGAGAATTCTCAATAGAGGAACATAAAATGGCAGAGAAACACTTAAAGAAATGTTCAACATCCTTAGCTATCAGGGAAATGCAAATCAAAACAACCCTGATACATCACCTTACACCCATCAGAATGGCTAAGATCAAAAACTCAAATGACAACACATGCTGAAGAGGATGTGGAGAAAAAGAAACCCTACTCATTGCTGGTGGGGTTGTAACCTTGTAAACCACTTTGGAAATCAATCTGGCACCTTCTCAGACAATTAGGAATAGTGCTTCCTCAAGATCTAGCTGTAACACCCCTGGACATATATCCAAAAGATTCTCATGTATACAACAAGGACATTTGCTCAACCATGTTCACAGCAGCTTTATTCATAATAGCCAGAACCTGGAAACAACCCAGATGTACCTCAACTGAGGAATGGATTCAGAAATTGTGTTATATTTACATGATGGAATGCTACTCAGCCATTAAAAAAAAGGAAATCATGAAATTTGCACTCAGATGATGGGAACCAGAAAAGATCATCCTGAGCAAGCTATCCCAGAAGCAGAAAGACACACATGATGTACACTTACTTATAAGTGGATATTAGACATATAATATAGGATAAACATACTAAAATCTGTACACCTAAAGAAACTAATCAAGAAGGAAGACCCTGGGTAAGATGCTCAATCTTCACCCAGAAGAGCAAACAGGATGGACATTGGAAGACGGAGAAAATAGGACAGGAGCCAACCACAGAAGGACTCTGAAAGACTCTACCCAGCAGGGTATCAAAGCAGATGCTGAGACTCATAGCCAAACTTTGGGCAGAGTGCAAGATATCTTATGGAAGAAGGGGGAGACAGAAAGTCCTGGAGGGACCAGAGCTCCACAAGGATAGCAACAGAACCAAACAATCTGGGCACAGAGGTCTTTTCTGAGACTGATACTCTAAACAAAGTCCATGCATGGAGATAACCTAGAACCCCTGCACAGATGTAGCCTATGGCAGCTCAATGTCCAAGAGGGTTCCCTAATAATGGGAACAGGGTCTGTATCTGAAATAAACTCAGGGGCTGACTCTTTGATCACCTTCCCATGAGTAGGGAGAAGCCTAGCCAGGCCACGGAGGAAGACAGAGCAGACAGTCCTGATGAGACCTGATAGACTAGGGTCAGATGGAAGGGGAGAAGGACCTCCTCTATTACTGAACTAGGGCAGGGACATAGGAGAAGAAAAGGGAGGTACAGTGGACTGGGAGGAGACAGTGGAGTGGGTTATAGCTTGGCTACAATCTGAATAAATTGTAATAAATCAATAAATAAAAATTTAAAAACTTGCATTTAAAAAATATTATTCATTCTTCCTTTCCTGATACTCCTCTGACATTTCTTTTGTTTGTTTTCTGATCTTTCCTTCCTTGATTCATAAAGCCAGTTCTCAGTCCACTCAGCTGGAATAGTCTCATCTGCATCATCTTCCGTGGTTCTCCCAATGCAGCCATCACATACCTTGATATGTTGCCTGCTCACATTCCCAAGTTCCAGACTTCTAGCACATATCTCCTCTTGGAAGATGGGAAGTCTCAGTGAACCAATTTTCCAGAATTTAAATGAAAACCTTCCTAAAATTTTCCAGTACCATTCTTTTTTAAATTTTAATTTAATTTTTATTTTTTTACTATTAATTACACTTTATTCATTTTGTATCCCCCCATAAGCCCCTACCTCTTTCCCTCCCGATCCCACCCTCCCTCCCCCTTCTTCATGCATGACCATCCCCAAGTCCACTGATAGGGGAGGTCCTCTTCTCCTTCCTTCTGATCTTAGTCTATCAGATGACATCAGGAGTGGCTGCATTGTCATCTTCTGTGGCCTGGTAAGGCTGCTCCCCCCTCAAAGGGAGGTGATCAAAGAGCAGGCCAATCAGATTATGTCAGAGGCAGTCCCTCTTCCCATTACTATGTAACCCACTTGGACACTGAACTGTCATGTGCTACATCTGTGCAGGGGTGAAGAATGGATGCAGAAATTATAGTACATCTACACAATGGAGTATTACTCTGCAATGAAAAATAAGGAAATCATGAAATTTGCAGGTAAATGGTGGGAACTAGAAAGGATCATCCTGAGTGAGCTGTCCCAGAAGCAGAAAGACACACAAGGTATATACTCACTCATAAAGGCATAACATAGGATAAACCTACTAAAAACTGTACATCTGAACAAACTAAGCAAGAGAGAGGACCCTGACTAAAACGCTCAATCCTTATCCTGAAAGGCAAAGAGGTTGGACATCAGAAGAAGCAGAAAACAGGAAACAACCTAGGAACCTGCCACAGAGGGCCTCCCAAAGCCTCTGCTCTGCAGACTATCAAAGCAGACACTGAGACTTATGGTCAACTGTTGGGCAGAGTGCATGGAATCTTATGTAAGAATTGGGAAATAGTAAGAGCTGGAGAGGACGGGAACCACACAAGGAGAGCAACAGAACCAGAAAATTTGAACACAGGGAACTTCCCAGAGACTCATACTCCAACCAAGGACTATTCATGGAGATAACCTAGAACCCAGTACCATTCTTTTTTTTAAATTTTTTTTTCATTATTCTCATTAGTTACATTTTGTTAATTCTGTATCCCAGCTGTATCCCTCATTCCCTCCCCAATCTCACCCTCCCTCCCTCATCTCCTCCCTGCCCCTTTCCAAGTCCACTGATAGGGGAGGGCCTCCTCCCCTTTCATATGACTCGGTTTTGTCAGGTATTTTCAGGACTGGCTGCAAAGTCCTCCTCTGTGGCCTAACAGTACTGCTCCTCCCTTGGGAGGTGGGGAGGTCAAAGAGCCAGTCATTGAGTTCCTGTTTAGAAATAGTCTTTGTTCCCCTTACTACGGGAAACGAATTGATTACTGAGCTATCACAGGTCACATCCGAGCAGAGGTTCTAGGTTTTATCCTCTCATGGTCTTTGGTTGAGTGTCCATCTCAGAAAAGACCCTGTGCCCAGATATGTTTGGTTCTTGTGGAGCTCCTATCCTTTCCACATCAAACTCCCCTTCTTTCATATGATTCCCTACACTCTGCTGAAGGTCATCACATACAAGTAACTTAATGGCCCACCTGAAAACCCTAGAAAAAAAAGATGCAGATACACCCAAGAGGAGCAGAAGGCTGGAAATAATCAAACTTAGGGCTGAAATCAATCAATTAGAAACAAATAAAACTATTCAAAGAATCAATGAAACAAAAGAGCTGGTTCTTTGAGAAAATCAACAAGATAGACAAACCCTTAGCCAAGCTAACTAAAAAGCAGAGAGAATCTATCCAAATCAGCAAAATCAGAAATGAAAAGGGGGACATAACTACAGACACTGAAGAAATCCAAACAATCATTAGGTCATACTACAAAAGCCTATTAGCCACAAAATTTGAAAATCTAAACGAAATGGACAATTTTCTTGATCGATTCCATCTACCAACATTAAGTCAAGATCAGGTAGAAAGACTGAATAGTCCTATATCCCCCAAGGAAATTGAAGCAGTCATTAACAGTCTCCCCTCTAAAAAAAGCCCTGGGCCCGATGGTTTCAGTGCAGAATTCTACTAGACCTTCAAAGAAGTGCTAATATCAATTGGTCATAAAGCAAGCCTCAAGAGATACAAAAAGATTGAAATAATCCCTTGCATTCTATCTGACCACCATGGACTAAAGCTGGACCTCAACAACAACAGAAATAACAAAAAGCCGACAAGCACATGGAAACTGAACAACTTGTTACTCAATGACAGCTGGGTTAAAAAAGAAATAAAGAAAGAAATTAAAGACTTCCTAGAATTAAATGAAAATGAAGGCACAACATACCCAAATTTATGGGACACATTGAAAGCAGTGCTCAGACGAAAATTTATAGCACTAAGTGCCTGCAAGAAGAAATTCGTAACATCACATACAAACAACTTAATGGCCCAACTGAAAACCCTAGAAAAAAAAGAAGCAGATACACCCAAGAGGAGCAGAAGGCTGGAAATAATCGAACTCAGGGCTGAAATCAATCAGTTAGAAAAAAATAAAACTATTCAAAGAATCAATGAAACAAAAAGCTGTTCTTTGAGAAATTCAACAAGATAGACAAACCCTTAGCCAAACTAACTAAAAAGCAGAGAGAATCCATCCAAATCAGCAAAATCAGAAATGAAAAGGGGGACATAACTACAGACACTGAGGGAATTCAAACAATCATTAGGTCATACTACAAAAGCCTATATGCCACAAAATTTGAAAACCTAAATGAAATGGAAAATTTCTTTGATAGATTCCATCTTCCAACATTAAGTCAAGATCAGGTAGAAAGACTGAATAACCCTATATCCCCCAAGGAAATTGAAGCAGTCATTCACAGTCTCCCCTCCAAAAAAAGCCCTGGGCCAGATATTTTCAGTGCGGAATTCTACCAGACCTTCAAAGAAGTGCTCACACCAATTCTCCTCAAACTATTCCACAAAATAGAAACAGAAGGAACACTACCAAACTCATTCTATGAAGCAACAGTCATCCTGATACCCAAACCACACAAAGACCCAACAAAAAAAGAGAACTTCAGACCTATCTCTCTTATGAATATTGATGCAAAAATACTCAATAAAATACTTGCAAACCGAATCCAAGAACACATCAAAGATATCATCCACCATAACCAAGTAGGCTTCATCCCAGGCATGCAAGGGTGTTTCAACATATGGAAAACCAGTACCATTCTTTATCACACATCACTTGCTCTTACTCTGAGTCATCAAGCCCCCTATTAAAGCAACGAACTTCTGTAAAAATTAGATACAATGTCTTTTTCTTTATTTTCTCTTGCATCCATCACACCCCTGTGCCCTGTTGATTCTATTTTCTGCATGACTTACCAATCCAGCCCAAAGTCTTCAGACTCTGTCTGCTTATACTAAACCAAGAAATATCACACTAGCATGACATAGATATGGCCACAGCTCCCCATTCTCCTGCTTCTATTTTTGCACTAAAACAAGCTGTTGGCCATGTTATAACCAGTGTAATTTTTCAAAATTCAAGTTTGGTTTAATGTTGAGGTCTTTTATCTTCTTGGACTTTAATTTTATGCAGGATGATAAATATGGAACTATTTGCATTTTTCTACATGTAGACATACAGTTAGACCAGTACCATTTGCTGATGATGCTGTCTTTTTTTCATTGTATGGTTTTGGCTTCTTTGTCAAAAATCAATCATCTGTAGGTGTGTGGGTTTATTTCTGGGTCTTCTATTCATTTCCATTGATCCACCACCCGGTTTCTATGCCAGTATCATGCAGTTTTTATTACTGTTGCTCTGTAATACAGCTTGAGATTAGGGATGGAGATACCCCCAGATGATGTTGTTGTACAGGAATGTTTTGGCAATTCTGGAGGTTTTTGTTTTCCCATATGAAGTTGAGAAATTTTCTTTTAAGGCCTGTAAAGAATTGTGTTGGTATTTTGATGGGAATTGCATTGAATCTGTAGATTGCTTTTGGTATGATGGCCATTTTCATTATGTTAATCCTACTGATCCATGAGCATGGGAGGTCTTTCCATCTTCTGATATCTTCTTCAGTTTCTTTCTTCATAAAACTAGGCACATTAAATCTGTTAGAAGAAAAAGTGGGGAAGAGCCTTGAGCTCATTGGCACAGGAGACAACTTACTGAACTGAACACCAACAGCACAGGCTCTAAGATCAACAATCAATAAATGGGACCTCATGAAACTGAAAAGTTTCTGTAAAGCAAAGGACACTGCTGTCAGAACAAAACGACAGCCTACACACCGGGAAAGGATCTTATCCAATCCTATATCTGACAGAAGGCTAATATCCAGAATATATAAAGAATTGAAGAAGTTAAAAAGCAGCAAATTTAACTATCTTCCTTTCTTGTTGTCTGTCATCTGTCTGTATTCCTGTCTATCTCATACTAAGCTTCCAGGATTATCTTCCTCATCCCATAGACTGTCCCTGTGATAAATAGAGACATCCCTCATTTTTATGCTATAGGCTCTGTATGGCCTGCTCCCCCGCAACAGTCTCAGTTTGAACAATTTCATCTGAATTTCTTTTTAACTTGGCCTATATATGGGAATAACTGATACCTTAAAAATTGAAATTTGTTTCTTAAATTTCCATTTTACAATACTTGATCACTAGTAGCTAACATCATTAAAACAACAATTATCAAAGCCTGGGTTCATGAAGAGGCAGCGGACTTATTTTAACTAGTTTCTTTCCACCTTCTTATCATGTCACACAGCCAAGGTGTTATGCTTCTGTAGGGATAAAGCAAAATAAACTTATTTCCAAATACTGCCGTTTTCTTTCTCAGACTCTACTTAATCATATGGATAAACTAAATTCAAGATCCCTGGCTCTAGGGGAGCTGGACTTTCCAATACCTGAACAACTTCTGTTGTAAGGAAACAGTTTTCTGAGTCCAGACATCTCAGGGACATGTTAAGAAGCAGTTGACTGAGTCCAGACATCTCAAGGCCAACTTCTCCACTTTGCTGGCAGGCTCAAACAAGTTCAGGCCCAAGGACCTACTCCTACCCTGATTGATGGAAACATCCTTGCTCCACCTCTTATTTAAAAGTATGATTGGACAATGCTACAGTCCACCCTCTTCCCCCTTGCTCTATGGTTTTCCTCCTTTAAGTATACAATCCAGCTTCCCCTCAAGTGTGCTGTTCAGATCCAGAACTGGTCACCTCTCTGCACATGCAGAAAATACAGCTTAAATTTTAAGCTTCTGTCTATGACATGAGTTTTCTCAGATTCTATCACAAACACTACAAACACTCTCATTGGAAACCAAACAAACCAGGCTATTCATTCTTTGACTTTGAGCCTCTGAAATTCTAAACAAAACAAAACAGCCAAAATGAAAAACAAACAAACAAACAAACAAACAAACAAACCCCAAACTTTTGCTTTCTGTATAACCCACCCACCTTCAGGTATTCTGTTACCCCAAACATACGAGTCAGATAGCATTTGCATTTATCATTTGCCTCACATCTATTAGAGGCTGAGAGGGAATAGAGTAAGAAAGGAAGGTCAGGGGAAGATCTTGAGTGCCTACCACTACTGAGTGTATCCTGGCAAAATTAGAAAATTACCGAAGAGAAGACTCTGAAATCACCCATAATTAATAGCTTGTCCCCACGGAACTCAAGAGAGTGGACACTGCTTTAAAAAAGGTCAAGAAAAGTACTTATAGAAACTCCAAGTGTCTGTTAATGTCATGAGTCAAGAGAGAACTGGGGACTTTTCTAAAGGGCCATGAAAATCGGTCAGGGATTCAGGAAAGAATGATTGACTGTAAATAGACAGATACATGAGGAACTTCATGGCAAGATAGACCTAGGCCTTTTGACTAAGTGTACTTGGTCCTGTCGAAGATCAGGATTCTTGAAATCTAGCTAATAGGTGGAGACAGAATGAGGCTGCGGGGATTTTTCAGAAGAGAGCTGAGGCTCATGTTTAATGATATCAATTTTCTGATGACATAGACCACTTATTCATCAGCTGAGAGAGAGGGAGAATAAGATGAAGTCTCAGTGGTAGGTGAAAACTAAAACAGGGCTGAGTGACTTCACTGGGGGGAATAGAAAAGATTGACTGCCCAAGCAGGGCAGGGTATTTTGATTGAGGCAGGAGGCTCCAGGCAGACTGAATTTAAACATGTGTAGTGGATTTTGTTTTTTTCCCCTGTATTCCCAGGGCAGCGGGGAAAAACAAGTGGTTGTACTAATGCAGGCCTGGACATCATCAGAGCCTGTGCAGAAAAAAAAGATTAAGGAATCAGGGGAGCTCAAGGAGTTGGTAAACATGTAGTTAAAATGATTGACAACAGCAAGTAGGTTGCCAAGGAGGAAGTGAAGCTGGAAGGTGGTTGACAGGCCGGAAAGATCAAGGAAGACAGGAAAACAGTCTCTCTCTCTGGAAGCTTTACCTTAGCACGGCTTTACCAGGGCTGGTGATGGGAAAAACTTTAGTCAGACAGCAAAAGGTTAAACTAGAGATTTCAGAAAGAGAAATGAAAATGTGAAACTGATAAAAACAATGTACTCTGATGTGAGGCACAGCTGTGTGTGAGTCTTGTCTCTTAGTTATGAGCTGTGTGAACTTGGAGCTCAATTACTTAATCTGTAAAGTAGGGATAATAATAGCACCGGTGTCAAAAGCTTGTGGTAAGAATTAAATGGGATAATGCATGAAAAGCACTTAGCACAGTCTGCAATAGAGTAAGCTCGGCGGGAGTGGGCGGATATTTATACCCTTACTTTTGTGCTGATCATGATATGACCTCAGGGTGTGGCTGTAAGTAGAAGTGGCTGAAAATATGCAGGGGTACAAGACTTTGGAGTACAGAAAGCTTGAAACTGAGGCTGGGGGATGCGGAGGCCCAGTCATGTGACTGTTTTGGTGGATAAAACATGCATGCTCTGTCTTTGTTACCAACTTTGTTGTGAAAGCAATAAGGTAGAGAGGTACTGATCTTGGTTTCTCCTTGCCTTCAAAATGTACCTAGTGAAGGTAGCCCAAGTCTCAACCCAAATGGGAATCTTCTCTAAATAAAAAGCTCCTAAGTACCCAAGGTTAGCTTTTTTGAAGCGTAGTAAGTCCCTGTATGTCACAGGGCATTGTTTGCATAAAAGGCTACCAAGGTTGCAGTAATGAAACCTTTTAACTGTCTGGTTTTTCCTATATAGATTGGCTGTTAGTTAGCCAATTGTGCTTTCAGTTGTGAGACAAGCAGCACAGGCCAGTAATAGCATTTCCATTTGCTTATTTAAATCATTGGCTTACTTGAAGCCAGCCCTCATTAATTATTGGAAAAACTCTATTCAATTGATACTCAGGTATCCTTTCAGCACTAGGTGGTCAATCAGTGAGGATCCAGGTGAAATTGAGGCTGGGTGCTTCCCAGGAGCTTTGGGTAGGCAGGAGGCCCTTGCAAAGTGGTGCTGGAGCTGCACCTGTCGCTACCGCTTTGTCTAGTCCTACAGAGCCCTTCAAACCTCCCCGAAGTCTATTAATACCCACGAGCAAGCCCATGTTGTAAGCACAGTCTGAAAGAACCAGGGATGAAAACTCACCGCCCTTAGTTTCAGAGAACAAAGGAAGTTAGCCATTATCAATCAGATACCAGTTAACAAATACAGTCCTAAATTGTCACTGACAGCAATTTGTTTTTCATCCCTCTCTCAAGGCAAAGGGAATTAGACACCAAGAAGTAAATGCTCTATCTATGCCACTAATACAGCTATTATAGAACCTAAGTGCTCCCCCCCGCTTTTTTTTTTCATGGTGTGTGTGTGTGTGTGTGTGTGTGTGTGTGTGTTCTTCTAGAATTGTTTCAGACTGAGTAGAAAATTTGAACAAAGTACATAAAATATTACTTATTTTTACTTTAAGAGACAGGCTCTGTGTACTCCATCCTGGGCTGAGGTGGGTCTTTAGCAGCAGAGTATTGGGGACTTAGCATCTTAGGTCTTCCGGGGATGTTATGATACACATCAACAAGGCAGATAGTTTCTCTGTACCCTATCTTTTCAGTGAAAAGATTCTGTAGAAGCTATAAGAAGGGCAGGGACTGGGGAGGTAGCTCAGAAGCTAAGGACCCACACACTGGTTTTGCAAAAAAATCATCCAGTTCCCACCACTGACATGGCTGCTCACAAACAGTCTCCAATCTCAAAGGATCTGATGCCTTCTTCTGGCTTTTTGTGCACATACATAGAAGATAAGCGTCATACACATGAAATGATATGAATAAATAACAATATTAAGAAACATGACAAAACCTCAGATGGCACATATAAAGGAGAATATGTGATGTTTGCCTTTGGTTCTAGACTATTTCACTTAACAAAATGTCTATCTGTGTTGTAGCCAATGGCAATATTTCCTTCTTTCTAAGGATTAAATATTATTCCATTGTGTGCATGTATTGTTTTATATGTTTTATCACATATTCTCTTTGAGAATTTCATAGATATATGCAATGAAATGTGATCATAGTCCCAGTCCTGGCTAGTTTTATGTCAACTTAACATAAGCTAGAGTCATTTGGGAAGAAGAGTGCTCAGCTGAGAAAATGACCTCATGAGAGCTGCCTTCAGGCTGGTCTTTGGTATATTTTCTTGATTACTGATTAGTATGGATGGGTTCTCTCACTGGGGGTGAGCTGGGAAGGTGGTCCTGTATGGTATAAGAATGCAGGCTGAGCAAGCTACCAAGCATCACTCCTTCATGGCTTCTGCTTCATTCTCTGCCTTGAGACCTAGTTATGGTTATGATGTTTATCACAGAAGTTATAAGCATAGTTAAGATATCCACCATCTATTTTCCTCCTCCAGCTTCTTCTATACAACACACATTGTGTCTTTCTTCATGTTTTATCTTATATCATTGGGGAGGGGTTATTTATAACCCATTAAGTCCAATTAATGCTGCCTCTATGTGCATGGGTGTGGGACACGCCCTGGAACATGAGAAACCTAACAATGGGCATACCTCAAACAATTTATGAACTTCCAGTAGCACCTAGTAAAGGGTGGGGCCTAAAGAGCCTTTCTTCTATTTATGTAGCTTGGCCTTAGTCTTGTGCTAGTAAACACAGCTGGTATGAATTCATGAGTGCAAAAGCCATGTTATGTCCAGAAAACATCATTTCACCATATTCCTCCTCATCCTCAATATGGTACATTCTCTTGCTTTTTCTTCTACAACATTCCCTAAGACTTGGCAAGGGGGTAGGGGTTTGAAAAGGATGTTCCATTTAGGGATATGCACAGTCTCTTATTCTCAATACTTTGACCAGTTAGGCATTTCCATTGACTACTACCCATTATAAGAAGAGGCTTCTTTGGCAAAGGTTGAGAGCAATGCTAGTCTAATGGTATTAACAAATATATAGGAGACAAATTAACAACATTACCATGGAGCAAAATAGCAAAAGTGGGTTCTCCATTCATGGATTTTTTTTTTTTTTTTGAGTAGGATTAGAGTACCAGACATGAAATTTCTCCCTATAAGGCAGGCCTCAAATCTATTAAAAAGTCGGTAAGTTACCCCATAACACTCGTAGTACTTTGTGTATATTTGTACATAAATACATAAATATACTCTATATTTTATTCACTCATCCATTAATTTTATCTTTCTTAAAAATTAGATATGCATGCACATAAATACATATGTGTATGATGCACATCTCTATACAGAGGCCGAGGCTTGATGCTGGATGTCTTCTTCCTCTATCATTATTCATCTTATACTGTTGAGCCAGGATCTCTAACTGAAACTGTAGTTTAGGGTTTGGTCTAAGCTCGTCAGACAGCAAGTCTCCTGGGTCTGCCTGTCCCTAATTCGTACTAGCACTGAGGTTGTCACGTGCTGCCATGCCCAAAGTTTACATGAGTGTAAGAAATGCAAATTTAGATCTTTGCATTTATGCAAAAATGCTTTAATGATAAAGAACAGATCTCCATCAACTATAATCCTATTAAATGTAGAGGCCAAGATTTTAAGGAGATCAAAGAACAAGGTCTATCAATCCTAAACTGAATGAAGATTGGCACATAGCAGAGGTCCATCTGTCTTCCTCTCTGACTTAAGCAACCTGAAATGAGCTGAGATGACAGATGAGGCCCAGGGAAGACACAAGCACACCAGGGAGACAGAATGTAGGAGGATGTTTAGACTCTCGAAACAGAGAGATTTCACTGGAGTAATGGATAGCAACAATATGACGCCCTGTCCCACAGAAAGGAGCGACGAGGCAAGTAATAATGGAAATTTCAGTTTACACTGATATGTGCTGGGATTACACCCAAGATCCTGACTGTGTAATTCTTCTTTGTGAAGTGGTGAATGACACATCAGAGTAGTTTCCATGAGAGACTTGGGATCAGTCAGGAGAGGAGACAGCAGATAAGCGCTTCTAATTCTAACCAATGATCTCAGCGTCATCAAGTATAAAAAAGGAGGGGATTCCTGTCCTCTATGAGTAACAAGCCTTTGAGGAAGAGGGAACTAAAATCATGGTGTACTTATTTTCTCTGAATCCACACATTCTAGAGCATCTTCTTTAGTACTCTTGTCATAATTTTATTATTTTCCTCTTTCAAGATAAAAATTAATTGTTGAGAAACTGTGCCATTTGTCCCAAGTTAGACAGCTACATAAGTGGAGTGTGTATAGTAGGGGCAATGATTTAAACAAAGTTGAGTGAAGTATCTTGCCAATGTAAAAAAAAAATAGAGAGAGGGAACATTTTCTGTAGATGTTTTCTTCTAATGGAAACACTCTCTTTCTGCAGGAAAGAGGCTCATAAGAATTACAAAATTTACAGGATTAGAAAAGCCTTAGAAGTTACAAGAGGTAGGAGATAGGATTCCCTCACCCTCAGGGTCACATAGCAGTAAAGTACTTCTGGAGAACACTTTTAGGTGGACTTGGTAGGAGTATGCAGAGAGCTCCAGGATATAGCTTCTCTGAAGTGTCATTTATGCTTTGGTGCACTATTTGGTGATGCCTATTTGCCTTAGAGACACACATGCTCATGTGAGGGATTACAATAAATTTGATGATTCAGCAAACTATATTTGGGTGTACTTACCCTTTGGTCTCTTGTCAATACCCTATTTGGAGTGAACAGATCTTTGTTCATGTGTCTCCAGGAAAAGCCATTCAACAGTATCCTTTTATCAGAAAAAATAAATAAATAAAAAAGAAAGAATGCCTAGGGCTTTGGTTGGATGCATTTGAGTCTTCGAAGAGCTGACCTGTTTGACTTCCATTTTACTTTCGTTTTTAAGAAAAAATGACTACCCTTGAGTTTCTGTGGAAGGGTTGACCAAACATTCAAAGCAAATGAGGCAGAAGTAAAATGAAATGCAATCTGCTGTAGTCATGTCTACTCAGGATTATTTCTTCTTTGAAAAGGGACAATTGGCTCAGAAAAGAGACAGTGCCTTTGGGCATGAAATGTATTTTACTGAAGCTGGCAGCAGTAGTGGTAGGGATAGGGCCATCACACGTAATCTCGTATCTGTTGCAGGATAGAAACCTACCTGCCTTCACTGGAAAATAAGCTATTCCTAAGGATTAGCAGGGAAAGCCCTTTCCAGAGATAGCCCTAGTGGTAGTGCTGAGCTGAGCCCGTGAGACAACCCTGAAAAGGGCTTTGGAAAGCTATGAAAATCTTCATCTTGTCTTGATGAAGAAAGCCCCAGTTAGACTGACCTGGACACTGAGCACTCCATCAATACACAGGGTATTTCAAAAGGAACAAATGACTTGAAGTTGTTGTCATTAGTGTTTATCATTTGTTTTCATTTTGCCAGGAATAGATAAAAGGGAAATACTTATGAAATGATAGCTAATAAATGTAGACTTAAAGAAACCCCCCCCCAAATTCTGAAAATAAAATTTTAGGCAAGCAAATGTAAGGATATATACAAAGCTTTTAGGTAAAGTACTAAGTACTTTGGGCGAGAAAAAAAAAAAAGAAATTCTTATGGAAATACAAGGTAACATATTACTGCTCAATTATTTACCAGTTTTAAGGGGAAAAAAATGGTTGGTGATAACCACACTAATCAAATAGACACAACTAGAAGACAGTTTTTTTGTCTCAATGTATGAAGTTATAATATTGTCTCTGATATACTGAGACAAATTAGGTCATATATGCATTATGTATAAATATATTCATTATTTATCAAATTAAATATGTATTAATACTTAATATTGTATTTTAATCTAATTAAATCTTTATCTTAGGTGACACCAAAGGCCGAATTTAACTAAAATGTAAATGGTAAGGAATGCATTAAAAAGCATCATAAGTAGACAATCAGAAAAATTTAAGATATTGAAAATCAGCAAGAAAATATGTGACCTAGACTATTAAGTTAGTCTAGGAAACAGATTGGGGGTAGTGTATGTGCCTCTAACCCAAGCTCTGGTGAAACCAGAGACAGAAGATTTCAAATTCAAGGTCAGCCTAAGATACACAATGAGACAATGTCTCAAAAGGTATAAATAAACAAATACCAAGACTACTATTCTAAATTTGAGATGATGGCAGAAACATAAGAAACCAATGCAATGCAGAAGCCTAAACCAGGTTCAGTATTTGGAATAAATAAATAAGCAAACAAAAGAAACAAATCATCAATTAAAACATTTTGAAGAATAGTTAAACTCGCATAAAATGAATACTAGCTATTATTGTGTGATTATTAGATTTGTAGTACATTGGAGAAGCTTTTTAGTCAGAGAAAAATTATAACATCAAGTATGAAATCTACCACTTCCTTTAAAATGTGATAGATTAAAGTGCACTTGAAGATAATTTTGTAAAAGTAGCAAGATGTTAATCATTGTTGATATTAGTTCACAGTTTCTAGATGTTTGCAAACTTGAAACCCAAAATCTTGAGGAGTTCTGTTTCTACCTACAACACTGTGATTGATATTAGATCATTGTTATTGCAGCAATATTAAGAAATGAGTCGCTGGGAAGCTGGCTCAGTGGGGAAGAGCATTGGCTACTCTTGCTGAGGACTGGCCATTGATTCCCAGCACCCACATGGTGACCCACAACTATCTGTAACTACAGTTCTAGGAGACCTGATGTACTCTTCTGCCCTCCTAAGGCATCTGGCACATGCATAGCATACATACATACATACATTCAGGCAAACATTCATATACATAAATAAAAATAAATCTTTTCTTAATTACACTTTATTTACTTTGTATCCCCCTTAGTTCCCTCCCTCCTCTCCTCCCAACCCCTCCCTTTCTCCCCTTTTTTCACACATGCCCCTCCCCAAGTCCACTGGTAGAGGAGGGTTTTATTTCTTCCTTCTGATCCTAGTCTGCTAGGTCTCATTAGGAGTGGCTGCATTGTCTTCCTCTGTGGCCTGGTAAGGCCGATCCCCCCTCAGGGGGAGGTGATCAAAGAGCAGGCCAATCAGTTCATGTCAGAGCAGTCCCTGTTCCCATTACTATGGAACTCACTTGGACACTGAACTGCCATGGGCTACATTTGTGTAGGGGTTCTAGATTATCTCCATGCATGGTACTTGGAGTATGAGTCTCAGGAAAACCCCTGTGTTCAATTTTTTTCGGTTTTGTTGCTCTCCTTGTGGGCCAAAATCAATAAATTAGAAACCAATAAAATAAATCTTTTTAATAAAAACAAAGAAATGACCTTGTTGAAGTACACAAGACAATGGTCTTAGATTATGAAAGAGGCAATGAAGCAGACATATGCTTTTTGAAAGGAGTAGAATCATGAGATAAGGTGGGTGGTTACTGAATATTTTGTCTGGGGTATGTTCTGTACTGATCTGAGGTCCAAGTTCTGGTGATAGAAAAGGAGGATGGTCATCGGAAGCTAGAAGATTGATGAAAAGGAAGAATCACGGGCTAAGATATACTTTATTTTCCAACACACTAGTTTCTAGGCAGGCTGATGCTTTTAGGTACATAGGCCTATTCCTGCACATATAAACATACATAAGCAGACATAGGTTCATAGCAGATGAACCCACAAATCTGTAGGAAGCCTCATACAGGCAAGCTGGTAAAATCAAAGGCATCTGACCAATGCCATGTTTACCCTGAATCACAAGTGCTGCTCTCCCAGAAAGAATTCTATAATACATTATATCACTGTTTACTGCTGGTTCCCTAGACATCCATTTTGTGCTGACTTCTGCCCCTTGGATGTCCAGCATTAGCCGGCTTGGCCAGAGTTAGGTATCTCTACCAGCATCATGTTGTCAAAACATAAACTGGCCTTCATGTTCCTTTGTTCTCTACAGCTCCCATGCAGAAAGGTAGAGAAAAGGAAGCTTGAGACTTTGGAGGTACAAAGTGGCAGAAATGTGGAATTCTGAAAGTTGAAGAAGATGGACATTTCAGTTGTTGGAGAAAAGAGAAATCTTCAAAAATAATACCGGTTTCCTAAGGTTTGGGCTTAATACTAGTTGTTGATATCCAGAGACCCAGGTTAGTAGACAAAACTGTTGGGAGACTGGGTTGAATGGAGATTTTGAAGATTGCAAAAAATGGACAGGAACACAGGTAGTTAAAAGTAGTTAGGCTGAGATGATCTTGGTGAACATCTGGGTTATAGGTAGGTCACACTACATACCAAATGATTATTTTTGTAAGTCAGATAAATCTATCACATCATATGCACTCTGACAAGCTGTGATAGACAATAATAGTGACACAGATATAGAAACAAAGGAGACCGAGAATGAGAGAGACAGCAAAGAAGA
The DNA here is from genome assembly GCF_907164565.1 of Psammomys obesus. NCBI lineage: Eukaryota > Metazoa > Chordata > Mammalia > Rodentia > Muridae > Psammomys > Psammomys obesus. The sequence continues at coordinate 23,133 of NW_026590598.1, read as the reverse complement.
TCCCCAACACAGCTAAATAAAAACAAGTATCATAGAGAGGGAAAGGATAGTTTGGACAACAGCTGACTTGTCCAAAGGAAAAAGAAGCACAAAGTAGCATGGAGTTTAAGAAATCCCCATCCTGAAATGCAAAGAGGATGGACATTAGAAGAAGAAGAAAACAGGAAACAACCTAGGAACCTGCTACAGAGGGCCTCTGAAAGCCAGAAGAAGAAAACAGGAAACAACCTAGGTACCTGCCACAGAGGGCCTCTGAAAGCCTCTGCCCTGCAGACTATCAAAGCAGATGCTGAGCCTGATGACCAACTGTCCGGCAGAGTGAATGGAATTTTAGGTAAGAAGTGGGAAATAGCAAGAGCTGGAGAGGACAGGAACTCCACAAGGAGAGCAACAGAACAAGAAAATTTGAACACAGGGAACTTCCCAGAGACTCATACTCCAACCAAGGACTATTCATGGAGATAACCTAGAACCCCTGCACAGATGTAACCCATGGCAGTTCAGTGTCCAAGTGGGTTACATAATAATGGGAAGAGGGACTGCCTCTGACATGAACTGATTGGCCTGCTCTTTGATCACCTCCCCCTGAGGGGGGAGCAGCCTTACCAGGCCACAGAAGAGGACAATGCAGCCACTTCTGATGAGAACTGATAGACTAAGATCAGGAAGAAGGAGAGGAGGACCTTCCCTATCAGTGGACTTGGGGAGGGGCATGCATGCAGAAAGGGAAGGGAGGGTGGGATCGGGAGGGGAGGAGGGAGAGGTTTATGGGGGGATACAAAATGAATAAAGTGTAATTAATAAAAGTTAAATAAAAAATTAAAAAAGAATATGATCAAAATATATTATATAAAAAAAACTTAAGTGAAAATAAGTATGTACAAAATAAATAAAAATATTTTGACAGAAAAAAAATAAACTTGTACAACCACTTTGGAAATAAAAAAAAAATTCAGAATCTCTAAGAACAGTCCCAAGCAGATGACTGAGTTCAACTCAAAATCAGTTTTTGGCTGATTGTAGGTCTGTCCCAGTTAACTTTGTCATTTTTTAAATTTTAAATTTATCTTTTTATAATTTATTCACTTTACATCCTGATTGTAGCCCCCTCCCTCATCTCCTTCTGGTCCCATCCTCCTTTCTGCTTCCTCCCAATCCCTCTTCCCTGTTACTCAGAAAGGGGGAGCTACCTCCCCTACCATTTGACCCCCAACCTATCAAGTCTCATTAGGACTGCCTGCATACTCCTCCCCTGTGGCTTGGAAAGCCTTCCCTCCCCGCAAACAAAGAGTCCATGTCAAGAACAGCCCCTGCTTCTCTTACTAGAGGATCCACATAGAGACTGAGCTGTTTATCAGCTACAACTGAGCAGGGAATCTAGGTCCACTCCATGCATGGTCCTTGGTTGGACCATCAATCTCTGCAGGATCCCTTGAGCCCAGATTTGTTGTCTATGTTGGTTTCTTTGTGGAACTCCTGTCCTTTCTCGGTCCTTCTACTCCCGAACTCTTGCCTAAGACTTCCTGTGCTCTGCCCAAAGTTAGTATGTGAGTCTTAGCATCTGCTTTGATCCCCTCCTGGGTGGAGTCTTTCAGAGGACATCTGTGGTAGGCTCACATCCTGTTCCCTTCCTTTAACTGCTTCCGGTGTCTATTCTATTTGCCCTTCAGAATGAGAATTAAGTATCCTCCCTAGGGTCCTCCTTGTCATTTAGCTTCTCTAGGTCTGTGGATTGTAGTATGGTTATACTGTACTATATGGCTATTATCCACATATAGGTGAGTAAATACGATGCATGTCTTTCTGGTTCTGGGTTACCTCCCTCAGGATAATCATTTTTAGTTCTGTCCATTTGTCTGCAAATGTCATGATTACTTTGTTTTTAATAGCTGAGTAGTATTCCATTGTGTAAATGAACCATAATTTCTGTGTCCATTCTTTGGCTGAGGGACATCTAGGCTGTTTTCAGATTCTGGGGAACACTCCTCCACTGTTGGTGGGAGTGCAAACTTGTAAAACCACTTTAGAAATCAATCTGGCACTTTCTCAGACAATCAGAAATAGTGTTCTACTTTAAGACCCAGCTATACCACTCCTAGGCATATATCTGAAAGATGCTCCACTATACAACAAGGACATTTGCTTAAATATGTTCAAAGCAGCTTTATTCATAATAGCTTTGTTATCTTGACACAGCCTAAAGTCACCTGAGAAGGGATTCTCAGTTATGAGAGGCATGTGGGCCAGGGACTTTTCTTGATAGCTAATTGATGTAGAAGGACTCAGCAGCACTATCCCTGTGGGCAGTACTATTCCTGTATAAACTGTGAGAAAGCTAGCTTAGCATGAGCTTGTAAGCAATCAGACCAACAGTGTTTGTCCATGGTTCATTTCTGTTTTGAGTTCCTGGCCTGACTTTCCTCAATCATGGGCAGTGGGCTGGAAGAGTAGAATGGGAAGGACACTATGGCAGAGTCCTCTATGACTATGCTCTGTGTTCTGGGATAAGTCATGAGCTGCCTTTTGTGGCCCTTGCCCACATGTGTTCTAGTTTCTTTTTATTTATTTATTTTTTAATTAATTTTTATTTTTTTTAATATTAATCACAGGTTGTCTACTTTGTATCCCAACCGTAGCCCCCTCCCTCATTCCCTCCTTATCCTACCCTCCCTCCTTCATCTGCTCCCTGTCCCTTTCCAAGTCCACTGCTAGGGGAGGACCTCCTCCCCTTCCATCTGACCCTAGCTTGTCAGGTATCTTCATGACTGACTGCGATGCCCTCCTCTGTGGCCTAGCAAGGCTGTTCCTCCCTCGGGGGGGGGGGGGGGGGGGGGGGGAGGGAAGGGAGGTAAAGGAGCCAGTCATTGAGTTCGTGTCAATCATGAAATTTGCAGGCAAATGGTGTTTATTCCAGTTTCAAACTAGAGAATAAACAGTCGCTAGGAGGCAGATTAGACGGGCTCGGCACTCCCTGGAGCACTGGGACTGAAGCTGAACACTCAGCGTTAATGTCCTCCACTGTAAGCACCCCCAGTAACGACGTTTTCCTCCCTTAAATAAAAAGATGATAGCTGACAGAGGCCACTGTCTGGCACTCCAGAGAGCGGCCAGAGAAGTGCCGTGGCTCTGAGTCAACAGACAATAAGAGCTGGAGAAGCGCTGAAGACAAGCTATAGGTCCTGTCTGCGCAGAGTTCCACGGTGCTGTCAAGCCGCGAGTTTTGAGGGCCAGAGCTATCCTGTCCTGAGAGCTGTAACACATCTCACTGTCCACTAAAAGTCCCAATACCCAAGACATCTTTAAGAGCTATAATCATTAATATTGCTCTTTTTTATTTTGATCAATTGGGAGTAGGTTGTTTGTGTTTCTTTGTTTTGACCGCTGAGGACTGAACTCCGAGTCTGTGCATTTGGGGCAAGCACTCAACCGCTAAGTTGCATCTCCGGTTAGTTTCTACGTTTATTTATTTGCATCTAAGAGGACCTTGATGGTCTGCTCTTCATGCCTTCACGTCCTGAGCTAGCGGAATAAATATGTAGCACTGCGTCTGTTACGCTGTGCCGGGACTAGAACCCAGGATGCAGGCATACTACGCAAGTGCTTGAGTAACTGAGCTGATCTCAGCCCTTGTTTTAACTTCCAATAGTTCTGAAGAAAAATTGATCGATTTTTTCATGTAAATAATTACTATCACCAAATGATGATTCTTTTTCCCCAATCCATCTTTATTTCTTCTTTTTTTTCCCCCTCTTTGTTTTCCTAACATATTTTGACCTTTATATTATTAGGGAAAAAAATCCAGTATTTCACCATTAAGCGTGATGTGAGCTACAGTGGGGTTATTGGTTGTGTTTAGACCTGGTAAACATCACTTTTTTCAGCTGAAGAATTTTTCTTACATTCCTGCTTTCCTGAGTTATTATCATATGGAGGTTGTAAATTTTATCAAATAACCATTTTTTTTTGCATTTACTGAGATGCTGATTTTTCTTCCACAGCCTTTTGATATAGTGAATTATATCTCTTACATTTAAGTGTTAAAATATTCTTGCATCCCTGAGATCAATTGAACTTGGTAATGATTTATTACCTATTTTTTTATGCCTAGGAAAGATTCACTAATATTTTATTAAAGATTTTATGTTCATGTTCCTGAGAGCTATTGACTGGTAACTGTTTCCTTTCAATGTTTAGTCAGGTATTAACACAGAACTAACATTTGTCAGTTCTGTGAAATATGCTATGAATGTACTCTTTCTCCTTTTTACCCTCATAAAGATTGTCTAAGGTTTGCGTCATTGATTTTTAAAGCTTTATTGACCTTTTTTGGACTTAAAACTTCCCTTGTGAAAGATTTCTTATTGGAACTCGATGGTTAATAGATATTGGCACTTTAAAATTTTAGACATTATTATGTCGGTAGTGGAAAGTTTTGGCTTTTCAAGAGTGTGTGTATTTAATTAGGGTTAGCTCATTTATTGTCATAACACGCTTCATATTTCCTTACTATCCGCTCATAAACCTATATTGTTATTGGCTTCTCCTTAATCCTTTACCTTTCTTGCTAGATTTTTGTCCGTTTTTCATTACTGTTCGTCAAGTTCTGAAATATTTTTCTTCCTTATTCTATTGTATTGCCTTTTAATGATTGTAAACCTTTCCTACTCATCTGTGGCGCAAGTTGCTTCCTCCACCCGTCTGTCTTCTTAGAGTGGAAACTCAGGCAATTGATTTCAGACTTCTTCTTTACTCATGTAATTATTCAAAGTGAGTTAAACCCCTCCAAATATTTTAGCTGTGTCTTGCTCTTCTTTTTTGTTGCTGTGGCTAAAATATCCTAACAAAAGCAGTTTGAGGGAGAATCAGTTTGTTTTGGCTCACAGTTTCAGGTTTAGCCCATCATCTTATTGTAGCAGGGAAAGACAGACAGGCACACAGAGAGACAGTGGCAGCAGCTGGAGGCAGCTGTTTCCCTCATAACTTCAGTCAAGAAGCAAATGGAGCATGATGAATTTGATGAATCCAAAGCCATCTGGAGATGTACTTTAATAGGAATTAAAAAAAAAATAAGGATATAGCTCTTGTTATAGAAAAACCCTATGTTTTTCTTATGTCAGTTTTAATAAATCATTATTTTTTTCTAATACTTTATTTCACCTAAATTGTTAAGCTTGTCTGAAAGTTGACTATAATATTTTTCAGTTTTAAATATGATATGCTTTTTCATTTCTGAGTTTTAGAATGTGTTCCCTTATATCTTCATGACTATTAAAATTTTTAATGATTATTAATTTCACATCAGAAAATAATTATATTTATTTTTTACTCTCTGGTCGATCATTAAATATTTGTTTTCTAGTTTTTGCATTATTTTCCTACACAGGACCACTACTAGGAAGCAGAATAAAAGCATGAGAGTGAGAAAGCCACTCGCATTTAATATACCTGTTTTTCTTTACCTTTGAAAATCACTTTTTGTCATTTAGAAGCCTCTGTGTTGCGATGCTTTGTTTTCTACTCACTTTTTTCTTTTGCTTCCTTTGCTTCATGCTCTTGTGCTGGGTTGAACCTGCTTTTCCTTGAGTGTCTTCTCAGCCCCAGGCTGGATTATCTGTTGTTTTATGTCAGTGTGCAGAGAATGTCACATCTACAAACGTCTTGACTATCTTAGTCTGGATAGTAGGAATATGGATCGCTTTGCATTTAGTTTTGCTAAACAGCCTGAAAGTTCATTAAATTTAGAAATAGATTTTAGATTTTCTTATATTTGTTACCTATTTTTCATGTATAAGCAGAGAATTTGGGCTTCCTTCCCATGCATGAAAAGGCTTATGGGTTTGATTTCCATAAGAGATGTGTAAGCCACTTTATCTCCCGTCTCAAACCTAGGGTGAGAGGGCAAGTATTACTCTCTCCTTCTTGCCACTCAGGCACAATTAATTCTTCAATGACTGATTCTGGACTCAGTTCACCCTCCTCCCTGATTAATGTTTGCTCACTGCTCTGTGTTGTGTATATGGGGCAACGCCCAGACCTTACTTTCAAGGCTTGACCTAGCAAGTGTTCTATTAAGCAGGATTCTACATTAACATTTATGAAGCTTGTTTTCACACCAAACCTCTTTATTGCTTTTGTATCTCCTTTGCTCTTCAACACTGCCATAGCAGAGATTTCTCCTAACTCCTCCTGAGTCTGAGTTTTCTCACAAAGAGTCAGACTGGAGCCTAATTTGTTTGTTTCAGAGGAGGTAGCAAGGCTGCCAATACTCATTTGGGCGTTTCATAAATGTGACAATGATTTTGCATGATCAGGAAACAAGACAAAGTAGATGAACTACGTAACATAAATTGCATTCTCTTTTAAAGACAGCCACCATAGAAAGTACAACCTCTGAGACATCAAAGATATCACAAAAGCCCTAGCTAGGAATGTGCTTGTGGAGTTAGGCATAAATAAACTGGGACACAAGAATTATTTTTCTTTATGATGCAAATGCATGGAATAGCTGAGGCAGAAATAAGTCCACATTGGGACAAAATTAAGCCTATCAGCATGAATTGGGTTTTAGTGAATCTGGCTCCACTCACCCCTGAATTAGAGTGTCCCAAAGTCTGCAATTAAAAGCTACAACTGAACAGCAGCTGAACACTGCCTCATTAGCAGAGAGCTCCAAACACTCAACAAAACCACCTAAATTATAGACCTCAGCGATTTACAAGGCTTCCTTGACTTTCACAGATCAATGTTTTTAACGGGTAAGTGTGTATTCTGAGTTGGGATTGTCTAGCTATTGATTACTATGCATTCATTTGTATCAATTTTCTAACACACATACAGAGATACACATTAATACAATTTATTTATTCAAACATCAAATACAAAATCCCTTAAAGCCTTTCTTTCTTCCTTCCTTCCTTCCTTCCTTCCTTCCTTCCTTCCTTCCTTCCCTCCCTCCCTCTCTCCCTCCCTCCCTCCTTCCTTCCTTCTTTTCTCTCGCTCTCTCTTTCTCTTTCTCGCTCTCTTTCTTTGTCATTTTTCTTTTTCTTTTTTAATGCATTTTTCTTTTTCTTTTTTATGCATTTTTAACGCATAACTCCATTTTTATCCAATCATAATAATAATCTTTTTGTGTGTGTGTGTTTTCAAGACAAGGTTTGTCTGTGTAGTCTGGACTGTCCTGGACTCAGTTTGTAGATCAGGCTGGCCTTGAACACAGAGTTCTACCTGCCTCTGCCTCCCAGAGTGCTGGGATTATAGGCATGAGCCACCCCACCTGGCTCAACCACAATAATCTTAATGTGTAAAATCTGCATGTTTTAATTTCTTGAATTAAAGTATGTACATATATATTATAGAAATCCATGTATATAAACATAAAGACAATGAGAAGAAAGAACATTGTGCAGGAGAGGAATCTTCCACATAGAAATGTTGTAAACCATGTTGCTGTTCTGCTGTTTCCTCCAACTGCCATGAGTGTTAATTGACAAAATACCCAGTTGCTCCTTCTCTGTACTGCTGTTTACAGCTGTGTGAAAGAAGCCTTTTCCACCCAGTGCTACTTCCTCTCATTGTTTTTTTCCTCAAGGCAAGTACCTTCATAAGAATCACTTTTTGTTTTCAGGGACCTCAGTCTAACACATGGGTTTGTTTTATTAAACATATGAATATGTATAAGATGTATATGAGCAGATAGTGAAACATGAGGAGACCCAAAACACTGAGAAAAAGAGGAATAAGGAGAGGAAAGCTAATTTAGTAGTGTGACTAAGTGAACATTATAATCATTATGAAAATGAGCCTTTTAGTCATAGTCATGAAGTGATAAACTTCAGTAAGGAGCAGAATAGAAACCCACTGTCAGATGTGGGCATGATTATTTCATCTTGGGGATAGAGCTATTGCTTAGAGCAGAACTGAAAATGTTGCAGATTAAAAAGAAATATGCTGAATGAATGGAGCTCACTGTATGACAGAGCTGACATCGTAAATCACTTGGTAAGAAAAGACTTTTTTTTCAGTAAATATTTTAGGAGCAGTAGCTTATCCATCTAAAAAACACACACTAGATTTCATACCCATTCTATAAAAACAAATCAATTCCAGTTGATTAAAGATCTAAATGTGAATAATAAAATTGAAAAATGCTAGCCAAAAATAGAAATATGTTTATGATCCCGATATTGGGGGATATGTCTCAAATACTGTAAGAAAAATGGGTGCAATCAAAGGAAATGCAGATTTAAATTTTTAATTAAAAAAGTTTCTTTATGATAAACATAAACACTGGGAAGATAAGCCTCAAGCAGGGTATATATAAAACCATAGAATATTATCATGCTTTACAAATTAAAATTATTGTAAATCAATAAGAAATCCTTTATGGATAAATGATAGGAACAAGCAAAACCAAAAGAGTCAATAAATAGATCCTATGATTCTCAGGTTCAGAAGATTTTTCATATTCATCAGCTAAATAAAATTAAATGATGATAACTAACAACAATCCTTGAATGTACCCTGTACTGGCTTGTCAACATGGAGCAAGGACTGGGCATATTCACATGCCCTGGTGGGAATGCAAATAAGATTTTGCTCTCTAGGGAATTACTGTCCACTCCCTAGTTGGATGCAAACACAAATACCACTGGAACAGGAGTTCTTTATGTCGACCCCACTAGGTGAAACACACATGAATAAGAAGACATGTATAAAAACAAACAACTCATTGCAAAATTGTTTGTAATGTCAACATTTTTGAAGTAATCTCTCAGTCAACAAGACCGGAGTAGTAATATGTGGTAGACTCATGAGGCACTCCATAGTCAAAATGAATACACCAAAGGTGAAAAGCCAGTTGCAGAAGAGTGATACAACATTGTCTCATTCTGCAAAGCTTTAAACATAAAAATACCACAGTACTTTTTGGCACAAATATAAACGTGTGGGGGGGGGTTGTGTAAAACAGTATAAAATAATAAATAATCACTGGAAGAAGATCAGTTTCAAAATCTTTACAGAGATGAGGTGATATACTGTTGGATGTCTAATTTTTCATTACATGCACCATTAAGTTTTATTTGTGTTATTTTACTTTTAAACGGAATAGAGGAGGTTTTTTTTTTTTTTTTATTCTTAAGCTGTGTATACTTTTTCATGTGGGAATTTTTTCTTGATTAAAAAAAATAATTGTATGCTGTTTTCAATACATCTAGTTCACAAAGCTCATTTCAGCCCAAGGTGACAAAACCACTCTTAGGTGAATATTCTTTGTGAAAAAATCTATTGCTCCTAGTCCAAGGAAGTGTTCTTTCTCAACCACAGAGAATGCCTCAGAGAGGGGAAGTCCTGAATCTAGAAAGGCAGGACTCATGTTTCCTAGACAACCAAAAGATTCAAGTTGTTCTAGACCATATTTGCACTCATAAACTGGAAGACTTAGAGGGAAAATTTAAGTCGGTGCATGTAACTCTGAGTGCCCACATGTAGTCTGGAGAGGGTGGCCAGTATGACAGCCTATGACAGGATTCTTTTCCCTGATCTATAAAGTCCTCATGACAAAGGAATCAGATCTGACGATATCATCACATGCCCTTGAATAAGCCATTGATATATCAAGATGATCTCTGATTGTACATTGGGCCATACTAAACTATATACCAAATGTGTCACTTTAACTACCGAATACACACATGTTCAAATCTCAGTTATATAAATCAACAAAGCTACTTCTCACCTGTGTAAAATCAGATTAAGTATTTCTGGAAGGTTGACTTTTCAAGCAATCATCAAAGGGTGCATACTTTTACCTTCTTATATTTTTTCTTTTCTTTAAATTCTATTTTTTTCCTTTTTATATGATTTGTTATATATTAAATATTAAATTCTATTATTTTCTTTTGATATAATATATATTTCCATAAATGTGTACACATGTTTCAAGTATATGTGTGCATTTGTGTATGTGTGTACATGTGTATGCTCCCACATATGGTAGCCATCGGTCAACCTGGGGTGTCATTTTTTGTCAGTTGTTCTCATTTTTTTGAGACGGAAATGTTCGCGGTCACCTGGAAATCACTGATTCCACTAGCCTGGCTGGTCAGTGAGTCATGAGGATCCCCCTGTCTCTTTGTCCTGCTCAAGACTACAAGTGTGTGCTACCACTCTCAGCTTCTTCACACCGGTCCTCACAAATTCATGGCAAGCACTTTACTAACCAGCCTATCTCCCAGCCCTTCTCCCAGCCCTTCTTGATGCTATCTCTGACCACCATCCAGAAGTGTAGAGAGAGTGGAGGGAAACTAATAGAGCTCTGTGGAGCAGGTTCAACGGTGACACATATCACAGTTGGCACAGTCTCTGTGCTAGATCTTAGTCTCCAGATCAAACCAACAGAGGAAGAGACTATCAGATCCATTCCAGGTATATTCCAGGATTTGGGTGATGTCTTTTGATGGTCATGGAGGAATCTCTACCATGCCGGGAGCACCTACCACTACCTGTGGTACACTAATAATTTTGTTTAAACTATGGAAAAATGTGATAAGATTTAAAGTGCTTCCTATATAGAAATTTGTTTCTTATAATTTCATGCCAACAAAAAAATTGCTACTATTTATGCAACTTTATGTAACCACAGCCTTGGTTAGTCCCTCACTCATCCCTCCATCCTTCCTTGCCTTTCTTCCCTCCAAACTTTCTCCTTCACAAACTCCTCAATTTTCTACTGAGCTAGACAGCAAGAATAATGAGATCAATAAGATGGAACATTTTAAATCTTCCCTTAAGAAGTTCTTATTGTGGAGAAGCAGACAAGCAAGCAATCATTTACAGCAAAATGTGACAATGGCTGTCACAGGATACATACAGCACCGCAGGAACCTTTATCCAGAGAAAAAGAGAAGGCAGAGTCTGAGTTGAGGATTAAGGAATGAGTTGAAATTGGTGTGGCTAAAAGAATAATATAAAGAATCAAGTGCTACAGGTGCCTTTTTACAGAATGAGGCATAACAATGAGCTAGGTTCAGGGAGTGGAGATTACATTGTTACAACATGAGATATTGCATGGAAGATGGATTCAGGGTTTGGAAGAACCATCATTACAACATGGAGACATTACATGGAACTACATACAACAGTTTGGCAAGCATATGGGAAATGAAGAGAGATGAACATTCTGTTGAGCATTCTATTTGCCTCATGCATGCTCTGGCATAGGTATGATCTGCTAGTTGAAAGTAGTTTAATTCTGGGGACTCGAAAGAGGATATAAAGAAGATCCATGCCCCAAGAGAGGAGGCACAGCTGTTTCCTATGTTGGTTCCTGCTCCTGCAGCTGCTCCTGATTTGCCAAGCTGCCCTGAGAAAAGAGACTATAAGAAAAAATTGGATATATTTTGATAAGAGGATGAAAGGACTTGCCCCAAGGAACTCAGAACCCCTAATCAGCAGGAAATAGTCTAGAAATATCTTAATGCTCCCTCTCCCACTAACTTTGGTCTTTCCTACCTGGTGTTGGGGTGTTAGAAGGGATTGGGATGGAGAAGGGTGGCAGATATAAGAAGTCAAACAAAGTAACGTAAAATATATGCCGACAACTGCCCTTTTTCCTATCTCTATAGTCTGATAACTAAAGATTATACAGAACAGTCCTTTAGGATGCTAACCTCCAGTCTTCTCAAATTACTTTTTCTATGAATAAAGCACAATTTAAGGATATAGTTTCTGTTTCTGTTTCGATGCTAATGCCATACAGTATTTATTATTATTGCTCTGAAATCAGGGATACGATACCTCCAGAAATCTTTTATTGTACAGGATTGTTTCAGCTATCCTGATTTGTTTGTTTGTTTTTCCAAATAAAGTTTAGAAGTGTTTTTTCAAGATCTGTAAAGAATTGTATTGATATTTTGATGGGCATTGCATTGAATCTGTAGATTGCTTTTGACCATTTTTACTATGTTAATTTTATGGATCCATGAGCATGGGAGAGTTCAGCTAATTACCCCCATATCCTTCTGAGAGCTTGCCCTGTAACAGGTCTCCATCTTGCACCAGAAATTTCCTCCCACCGCAGGTTTCTTTCCCTCTCCCAGCCCTCTCACCTCCTACTCCCAGCTTTCACTACTTGTGATCCCCACCATTTTCCCCTCCCCACACACTTTCCCACCTAGTTCTGTCACTGGCTATCCTGTACTCCTCCTGAGGCTGACCTTTGGATGACATCTCTTTTAAAGGTTCACTTAGAACAAACAAATGATTAGCAACAAGTGCTTCAATTACTTCCTATAGAATTAAGCACAAACATGTTCTTAGAATACAGAAGTGTTCCAGCAATACTAACTAGTACCCAAAGAGACACAGCAAACAGGACTGAGGAGTTTATTGGATGTGTGACATTAGATAGAAGACTATGATAGGGATGGCCTCCATAGCTCTCACTTGAAAAATTGTACAACAATTAGAAGAGAAGCTATTCAACTATTAGGATAAAGAATTTAGACTTTAAATATGAAATTAATTTCATTTAAGATGTTTCAAAATATAAGATACTTGCTGGGGATTGGCTATGAAATTGAAATTCAGGAGGGAAAATCACCCTAGAGTTAATATCATTTATTGATTCAATAAGACTAAAAGGGTTCTTTCAGAGGCCATGTGTCCAGAGTGAATAGTGACATTTAAATGAAAGATAAAACAATAAACTTGGACAATGAACTCTGTGAAGGAGCTAATTTTTTTTTTTTTAATGAAAGCTATAATGAAACCTATAGTCAAAAAAGCCAGAGAAGAAAATTTTCTGGAAGAGACAAGAAAATAAATATGAAAAGTGCCTATTGGACTTGGCATGACAAAAGTCTGTCTTTCATAGTGTAGTCTCTGGCAGCATGGAATAAGAGTAAGAATTGAGTTCTAAGTGAAAAATGAGAACATATAGCTATTAATAAAAAAATAAGGAGGATTGAAGCTCCACTGTTTAAGTTTTCTTTTCTAAATCTGGGGGATATTATATGACATAATATCCATTGAAGTAAAAGTTTGAGGAATAATTGATAAGGCATGTTGTTTATAGGAAGCAGAAATATGCCTAGGAGGCAAGAGTTCCATGTTAACAGGCAGTAACAAACAACCACAGTTCTCTGTTGGTGGCTGCATTTATTAGTTTACTAGTTGGAAATTCTGGCGAATATCACATGATTACTCTGATTTCATTTGTGATGCAATTTCAACTGCTATTCATAGGCAATGTGGTAGGGTCAGATACATAATACTGGAGAATGTTGAAAGTCACCAATGTAGAAGAGGATCTCAGACAGAAACTACAAGAAGAACGCTGAAGAGGAACACATACTTCTTTGAAATCAGAAAAGATAAAATTATTGCTTCTTTTCCAAGATAAAGAACCTCAGGGCTGTTTCCAGCAGTATTTAGTCTGCTGTGCATTAAAATAAGGAAAGAAAATTGTTTAGTAGCTGCACACTTGTTATATGTTAGGTGGGTATGGAAGATATGATACAATGGCAGAAAATGATTAGCCAAAATATTCCAGCTGCTATTATGGAAGAAGAAAAAAGTCTTCCAAGATTAAAGAGTCTCATGACATGGCAATTAAGTGAGAGAAATTGAGTGGAAGAAAAAAAAAAGAAATGGTAATGCTCTTAGAATGGATGTCTTAGTTTGACATTTTGTCATCACCAAGATACAATGACTCTGGTTTAGATCATAGATCTCCAGCATTATGGGAAGGCTGTGGAACCCTTTTTTTTTTTAAATAAAATTAATTTTTAAATTAATTTCAATTTATTCACTTCTATCCCAGCTGTAGTATGTCCCTCATCCCATCCCAATCCCACTTTCTCTTCTTCTCTTCCCATGCCCCTCCTCCAGTCCACTGATAAGGGAGGTCCTCCTTCCCTCCCATCTGACCCTAGCTTATCAGGTCTCATCAGGATTGGCTGCATTGTTTTCTTTGTGGCCTGGTAAGACTGTAACCCCTCAGATGGAGATGATCAAAGAGCCAGCCACTGAGTTCATGTCAGAGACAGTCCCTGTTCCTATTACTAAAGAACACACTTGGATACTGAGCTGCCATGGGCTACATCTGTGCAGGGGTTCTAGGTTATCTCCATGCATAGTCCTTGGTTGGAGTATCAGTCTCAGAAATGACCCCTGTGCCCAGATTTTTTGGTTCTGTTGCTCTCCTTGTGGAGCTCTTTTCCCCTCCAGGCCTTTCTATCTCCCTTCTTTCAAAAGATTCCCAGCACTCTGCAAAAAGTTTGGCTATGAGTCTCAGCATCTGCTTTAATAGCCTGCAGGGTAGAGTCTTTCAGAGTCCCTCTGTGGTAGGTTCCTGTCTTGTTCCTTGTTTTCTTTCTCTTCCTATGGTCATCCCATTTGCCTTTCTGAATGGAAGATTTTGGATCATTGAAGGGGGTGTGGAATAAAAATCCCTTTCATTGTCTTATTTGCTTCTCTTGCCACAGGGTGAACAGACTTCCTTTACTTCATCTTCTTGCTGTACTGAAATATGCCCAAAACAAGAGGGAAAATCAACCACAGATCAAAGACTTCAAAACTATGCGGAAAAATAAACTTTTTCTTCAACAGTTGATTATTTTAGTTACTTTTCATAGCAATACAAATCTGACTGCTCTTGCACAGTTAAAATGGATGTATAGTAATATAAGAGCATTCTCCTTTGTTGTACGACTACATTAGCTTTTATTTTGTTTATTTAATTTTCAGTACAATAAAATTAATATTTTTTAGTGTAATTTTCAAATCAATAGACTGTGTTTTCAGATTGTCCTAGGTTTACAGAAAAATTTGAGGCCTACAGAACAATTTGAGGCCTACAGAACAATTTGAAAAGGATATGCACAGTTCTCATGTATCATCTTAACAGTTGCCTATGAGCTGTACATCATTCCTATATTGCATTAATGTGACGAATTTCTTGTAACCGATATTGGATATTATCATTAAATGTTGTACCTTATATTAGGGTTCACTCTGCTTTATGCAGTTAATTCATCAGGTAATTGATGAATCTGCCTTTTCAGTAATGTACAGAGCAGTTTCACGGCCTTAAAAAATCCTGCTTGTCCTCTGTTTATTCCCAGCTCTGACATCCCACACGAATCACTGACCTTTTTGTTTTCTGTATAGTTTAAATAACTCAGAAAATTATGTAGTTGAAATCATATGGCTTGTGGTCTTCTCAGATCGACATCCCCACTGAGTTAATTCATTCTATAGTTCCTCCATGTCTTTTCTGCAGCTATATCAGTTGCTTTTTAAAGTCTGAATAATGAATGTCTCCATTGTATGAACATACCATTTTATTTGTGCACTGTTAAAGGACACCTTTGCTGTTTTCAGGATTTGGTGAGTAGGAATGAAGGTGTAGACATGCCTTTGCAGATTTTAGTGAGACGTCATTTTCCAGTTCACTTGGTGATTTCTGGTTTACATGCTAAGACTATGTTAAGTTTGTGAAAAACTTGTCAGACTAAGGCTGGTGAGATGGCTCAGTGGGTAATGTGCTTCCTAGTGTCTTAGTTACTTTTTTATTGTCATGTGACCCAGGGAATTTATAAAAGAAATAAATAACTTTAGGGGCTCAGAGTTCTAGAGGCTTAGAGTATATGACCATTATATCCAGGAACATGGCAGCGGGCAGGCAGGCATGTTACTAGAGCAGTAGCTGAGAGTTTACATCTGATCTATAGCGTGAAGTAGGATAGAGAAAGAGCTAATAGGGTGAGGAGTGGGCTTTGAAAACACTTTTAAAATCCTTAGTCATCAGGGAAATGCAAACCAAAAAGATCCTGTGATTTCACCTTACACCCATCAGAATGGCTAAGATAAAAAACTCAAGTGACAACACATACTGGAGAAAGGAACCCTATTCTATTGCTGGTGGAAATGTAAACTTGTACAACCACTTTGGAAATCAATCTGGTGCTTTCTCAGACGATTAAGTATAGTACTACCTTAAGACCCAGCTATACCACTCTTAGGAGTATATCCAAAAGATGCTCAAGGATACAACAAGGACATTTGCTCAACCATGTTCATAGCTTTATTTGTAATAGCCAGTATCTGGGGACAACCCAGATGCCCCTCACTTGAGGAATGGATACAGAAATTGTGGTACATTTACACAATGGAATACTACTCAGCAATTAAAAACCAGGAAATCATGAAATTTGCAGCCAAATGGTGGGACCTAGAAATGATCATCCTGAGTGAGGTATCCCAAAAGTGGAAAGACACACATGGTATATATTCACTTATATAGACTTATAAGATAGGATAAATATACTGAAATCTATATATCTAAAGAAGAAAAACAAGAAAGAGGACCTGGGGTAAGATGATCACTCAGAAAGGCAAATGGAATAGACATTGGATGTAGGAGAAAACGACAGGACAGAAGCCTGCCACAGAGGGCCTCTGAAAGACTCTACGTAGCAGTGCATCAAAGCAGATACTAAGACTCATAACCAAACCTTACTAACTCCCCCTTCTTCCTGCAGGGAATCATATGTAAGAAGGGGGAGTTAGTAAGACCTGGAGAGGACAGAAGCTCCACAAGGACCAAGTATATCAGGGCACAGAGGTCTTTTTTGAGACTGTTTCTCCAACCAAGGACCATATATGGATATAACCCAGAATCCCTGCTCGGATATAGCACATGGTAGTTCAGAATCCAAGTGGGTTCTCTAGTAAGGGGAAAAGGTAATATTTCTGACATGAAATCAATGGCTAGCTCTTCCGGCCCCTCAACCATTTGAGGGAGGAGCAGCCTTGCAAGGCCACAGAGGAGGATATTGGGGCCAGGACTGAAGATACCTGATAAGCTAGGGTCAGATGTAACTGGAGGAGGTCTTCTCCTATCAGTGGACATGGAAAGGGGCAGGGAGGAAATGAGGGAGGGTGGGACATGGAGGGAATGAAGAAGGGGATTATGGCTGGGATACAAAATAAATAACCTGTGATTTATATAAAAATTAAAAAAAAAAGAAAAAAAAAAGAAGATGGAAAGATCTCCAATGCTCATGGCTTGGCAAGATCAACATACTAAAAAATAGCCATCTTACCAAAAGCAATCTAAAGATTCAATACAATTCCCATCAAATTACAAACACAATTTTTTACAAATCTTGAAAAAAAAATTCTCAACTTCATATGGAACAATAAGTAACCCAGAATTGCTTAAACAATTCTCTACAGTAAAAGATCTTCAGGAGGCATCTCCATCTCTTATCTCAAGCTGTACTATAGAGCAACAGTAATAAAAACTGCATGGTACTGGCATAGAAACAGATTGGTGGATGGTGGATCAATGGAATAGAATAGAAGACCCTGAAATAAATCCATGCACATATGGACACCTGATTTTTGACAAAGATGCCAAAGCCATGCAATAGAAAAAAGACAGCAACTTCAACAAATGGTGCTGGTCTAACTGGATATCTACATGTAGGAAAATGCAAAAAAAAAATCCATATTTATCACTATGCACATAAGTAGATTTCAAGTGTATCAAAGACCTCAAAATAAAACCAAACTAAACCTCTTAGAAGTAAAATTGGGGAAGAGTCTTGAGCTCATTGGCAGAAGAGATAACTTCTTGAACAGAACATCAACATTACAGGCTCTAAGATCAACATTCAATAAATGGGACCTTATGAAATTGAAAAGTGTCTGTGAAGCAAAGAACACTGTCATCAGAACAAAATGACAGCCTACAGATTGGGAAAGGATCTTCACCAATCCTGTATCTGATAGAGGGCTAATATCCAGAATATATAAAGAACACAAAAAGTTAAAAAGCAACAAATCAAGTAATCCAATTAATAAATGGGGTACAGAGCTAAAGAGAGAATTCTCAATAGAGGAATATTGAATGGCAAAGAAACACTTAAAGAAATGCTCAACATCCTTGCTTGTCAAGGAAATGCAAATCAAAATGACTCTGAGATTTCACCTTACACCCATTAGAATGGCTTCTGATGCTGTATTTTAAGGAAATCAGAGGCAGACAGCTCTAGGTTTTCTGATTTATTTCATAGTCCCTTGGTAAATATTTAAATTTCCTAAGAGACATTAGAGCCATGCTATTGTGTTTCTCAATAATTTGGTTCATGTGATCATCCACATATTTTGGGGGTAGCTAAACATATGACCACAGGGATACAATATGGATACTATTTCTACAATGAAGTGGGTATCCATAATGTTGGACACAATATCCACTTTGAATGAACATTCCTTCTGTGTAGCCTTGTCTGGATGGCAACTCACTATGTAGCCCAAGGCTCCTGCATCTAGAAAAGATTCATTTCTGCCTGTGAGTTCTGGGGTTACAGGATTGTGACACCACATCTGACTAAAGAGGAGTCTGAAGAATTAACAGTTGAAGATTAATTTTTATTTGAAAAATACATTCATTTTACTCAATAGGGGATTAAAAGGGGCAGTAATTACATACAGGCTATAGCCTTAGCAAACTAACAAGTAAATGAAAACACCAAATGAAATAACAAATAAATTGAAAAACCTCAAACCAAAGAAAATAAAAAACAAAAACGAAACAAAACTCAACCCAAAAAAACCAAACAACAAATTAAGCTCAGCAGCATTCTCTTGCTTGAGAATCAGCAGCACAGACCTAGAGCCAGGGGCTGGCCTTGGAAACATGGTAGAAAGGTAGTCACTGATTACAATAACCCTTTTAAGATGAGTGTAGCCCTGCTTCTTTGGGGATTTTGTAGGTCAAGCACTCCCAAGGCAATGTGACATGTTAAAGGCTTTGACTCATCTTTCAAATTCTGCTGAGTGATCTCTATTAGAGTATTCATTATGACCCATTAGGACAAGCACAGTTTTACACGCTCAGGCTCCTCCTGGATGGCCAGCAACACTTGATGTGCCTCAGTACTTCTCTGAAACCCTCCCAGGTGCATATTCAACAAGAGGGGTATCCCATTATCTGTGTGAAAACCCATAGGGATTTCCTTTATGCTCAGCTGAATCTGATCAGAATCTATGGGGCTGGAGGTCAACCTCTTTATGCTGGATGTAGGTCAGCACACTGCCTCTGGGTAATTTTGAAGTGGCATCTTCTATAAGCATGCTTCTTAGCTGATTTCACATTGTCCAGCCAGATGACATAACTCCTGAACATCACTTTATCTGAAGTTTCCCACTCAAATGAGGGTTAGTCCCTACTGGCCATGGGCTTATCACTGTGGGGTAGTGCCTAGAGCACATTTTGTGGTTCTCCAGGATGCTTCTTGAGAAATTATCACCCACAGTTGGCATAATAAACATGGCCTTTGACTTATTAAAAAGATTAAAGTCTATAGCATGCTGATGTTTTAACATGTTGGTTACTATATGATTATTTCAGCCAACATACACCTGTGAGTGCTTATGTGAGAATCAACAACTCCAGACAGAGGATCCACCCTGCCCAAAAGATGTCAAAGATCATTCAGATATCCTCTATAAATCCATTTTCAGGAGTATGCATGACAGAGTCCAGGTTGTGGAACTGCAGAATACCAGATAGTTTTTATTATGGAAGAACAAAGGAGGAACACAAGGAGTGAGGGACACAAGGAGTGAGGGACACAAGGAGTGAGGGACACAAGGAGTGAGGGACAGTTGTTATCTCTTTAGAGCATTAACTTCAGCATCACAGACATGTGAGATGGAGTAGCTTCAACACGGTACTTCAGAGAGAATATGATGCTTTTGGGTGGTCTGTCTGGACTTACTACCCCATATGGAGAGCTGATGACAAAGTCAGCTTTCCAAAGTCCCTGATGGAGTAATGCTTGCTCTGAAATAAATCCTCACTGTTTTTGTGTAACACACTGGGACCAAATACTGGTGATTTTCAGGATCTTGTGTCAGCCTTGTCTCAGCTTTTCAATGTAGGGAGCCAACACACATGTAGATCAGATTGGGGCTGCATCACCTGGAGGTCAGTTGATATTTTCTTCACAGGTGAGTTGACATTTCAAAGGGGATGTCTCTTTTGAGGAGGCCTTGATTCTGAGTAGAAAATGTTGTGTCCAAGATGTCTGTGGATTTTTTTTTCCTCCTCAGTTCTCTCAAGGGAGCTGTCAGAGAAGAAGGAAAGGCCATCAGACACAGAGACCACTCCAGGATTGGTTGAGGATGGGATGGGATGGTCACTCACTTGCCTGGTAAACTCAGTTGTTCTGCTGCAGAAGCTCTGTCTGCAGGGAGCTCTCTTCCTGGGCTATGGCTCCTTCCAGGTCAGACTGGAGTATTTCAGACCTACGGGAGAAAGGAACAGAGGCCTAGTGAAGGCCAGCCATGTCTGCTGTTGAGTCTGCACCAGCTCTATTAATCTGGACAATCCAGCATGACCTTTCAGCTGAGGTCATTCCCTACATTCCCCAAGAAAGAACTGTCAGAGAGTACGTGTGACGATATTTTTTTCTCAGCTTTTAAAAATTGCTGGAAGGTGAACTGAAAACTACACACTGTGCTGGAATAGAAAAATAACAGCACATTTCCCAATGGTCCAGATGCACTACTCTGAAAAAAAATTGTCAGTGTAGCAATGTCTGAGTCACAGTTCAGAAAAGATGGGAACAACGTGGTAACCAATATGGAGACCCTCCTTAGAGCCTACTCACTGCAGTGAAGGTCTTGATTATTCCTACAGTGCAGAAACCTGCTTGGGTTCACCTTATCAACCCCTAACCTTGTTTATAACCAAAGAAATCATCCCACAGGAATGCGCTCTCTCTGCAGGGAGCCTGAAATCAGCAGGAGTGTGCTGCATGCAAGTTCCTGCATGCCAGGGTAGGAACTGACCTCTAAAGGTGATGATCCTGAAGGAAAATAAAGTGTCAGGGGACACGCTGTCTTCTCAAGTGATGCTCCCCTTGCTAGGCATGGAACTAGGAGGGTTTGCGGGGAGAACAAGGGACAAGACACTCAGATCCTACTAGATAGCCCAGAAGGGAGGAAGAGGTACACCATCCCCCAAAACACTAAGGAACACATGTGCTTTCCTGGACAGGAGTTCTTGGTGACTGGACCAGCAGAATACTCAGAGGTGTTCTTTCCATGGCTGTGGCTGAGAGCCATGTAGATGGCCAGAAACCCAAAAGGACAAGACACACAGCCACAGGGTACCCACTTGTCTCCATCCTCTTCTCCATGCCTGGGTTCCTACCTCATCTCAGTGACATCAGTGTGTTGCTCCATCTTTTCTGCCAAGTCCCTTTCCTGGGTGGCCAGCTTTTCCTGCTCCAGTAGGTCCTGAAGCCTTTCCTCCAATACTTCCAGTTCCTGTTTTTTAGAAGATTGTGTTCAGAGGAGCTGTGAACATGATTGTGAACCAGCAGGAGTGTGCACGCCCGCACACACACAAACTCGTGAACACACAGAAGTACCTTTGTGCACACATACAACTATACTGCACTGCAGTAACATATTTAGTTTCCCAGTTGATGCTAATATAAGAGATCATCCAGGATCCTATATAGAAGGATGTTACCTTTCCGTAGAAGAGATAAGAAAATAGTGGACATGGGATATAGACAGCTCAGGGAATGAAGTACTTTTCCTGTATACATACTGGGCAGACCCACTGGACCCACTGGGGTCTTGGCCTCTTAGGCAAGCCTGCATAGCAACTATCCAAGACTGTGCAGTGTTGGCTTGTTTCCCAGCCCAGAACCACTGGATGATGGTGGACCAGCTCCTTGTTCTGTCCCACTCTTTCCCAGTTGTTCCAAGATGAGCAGCTTCCTACAAATGGAGCTCCCTAATCCATTTGGGAGATGATGCCTGCATCACCTTACACTCAAAGCAGTGAGCCTGGGAATGAGAAAATCTTCATAACGAAGAGAAAAAAAAATGTTTCTCCCTCTTATGTGATTGGATCTGGGATCTTTTTGAATAACAGAGGGCTGACAATCTCAAAGCCAAATGACCACATGTATTTTTTTAGGATGAATAATATTCTCCTGAAGGTTGGACCACATTATACTTTTATTCTCATCAGCCAGCGGACATCTGGATAGTTTCAACTTACTATGAAAAAGACTGCTACAATCATGATGCCCTCTAGTTTCTCTGTGGACACTTACTTCTTGTTCTGCATTGCTGGGTCACCTAGTGACTGCAGTTCAGATGTTGAAAAATTAGGCATGCTTCTCACCGGACTTTTTCATGTTACACCACCAGCAATATCTGCGGTCCTCTCTTCTCCCAGCCCTCTTGAGGCTCATTTTGAATATGATTTGAATGATTTAGAATAAAAGCAGTTACCGAGGGCTTCAAGGCCTTAGTTTACTGAGCCAAGGTTAGGGAAAGGAGGAAAGAAAATGGTTGCCGACAATGATAACAAAACAGGATACAGGGAAGACACAGCAAGTCACACGACTGTCCAGTGGACAGTCACTATTCACCAAGAGCAGAGAAGGGACACAGACCCTTAGCCAGCCTTTCCTGCCTCTCAAGCCTCTTGTTTTGCCATAGAAGACTTCTCCTCAGCTCTATGTAGCCTGTTCCTTTGTTCCTTTGTTTAACTCCAAAGGATTTCTCTGCAGAGAAGTATTCTTGCCTCTACAAGCACCTGAAAGTATGAGTTACAGGAGTTTTTGTGTCCTTTGTTCTAGGCAGATAGGTGAATGCAGAAAGATAGACAGCAGCATGTGAGACTTGATGGCTGCCAAGCCAGTCAACATGATACTTTCTCATTGAAGTTGCACTCTATCAGCAATTAAGAGGTTTCAAGAGCAAATGAACACACACACACACAAACACACACATACGTATATACATGTATATATATATATACATATATGTGTGTGCAGAAACATACACACAAATTCACAGATACACACACACACACACACACACACACACACACGCTTGCACATACAAGCACGCAACACAAACACCTACAGAAGCACTCACCTTTTCACATATATGCAACATAGCAAGAAACACTGACAGGCACACACAAACACACTCGGGTAGGGATACTAGCGTGTAAGCAAGCGTCTGTACACATACATAGGCACACAAGTATTAGCACGCATACATAAAATCACACAAACACAGAAA
>NW_026590597.1:0-7359 GCF_907164565.1 Psammomys obesus | reverse complement strand
TGAACATATGTACCAATTATAGCATCAACTGAAAAACAGGAATATGAAAAATCCTAATGAGTCCTCCACAGTATCGTAAATAACCAACAACCTAACTCACAGTTTCTCTGAGAGATAAAATGGCAGATGAATACTTTAGAAAGTAAAGAGATGAGCAACAGAAAAGAAGACAGAACCAAGCAATGAATTCAACTAGGCATTGAGACAAGAATCAGCAGTCTCCACCAGAACTTGGATGAGGGAAATAATGAACAGCTGTACACAGGAAAGACTGAGTACCAAAAGAGACAAATCATAAGACAAAACTGAGATTGTGAGGAAGGAGAAAGACATATAGAAAGGCTGCAAATGAAAAAATCATAAAACCTCCAATATAATCACAGAACACTGGGTTTCCAGCAGAACTAACTAAGCAGAAGACAGAATGTGGGCACAAATGACATGAATTTCAAAACACTACATTACAATATCAGTGATAAATAAATAAGTTATAAGTATGACCACAGAGTCTAAACTCTGAGATACTTTAAAGATACTAAAGCCAGAACACATGAATCTGGAGATTCTAAGATTTGTACTGAGGATATAGGGATATTCAAGTTCACTTTAGCAGAAAATCTCCAAGTCTCTGGAAGGAAACAGATATTCAAACAAAAGACATTTAGATGGCCAAATAGACTTGAAAGGGATTGAAACTTATGTTGACATATTAGCATCAATGTGGTAAAAATTAATAAGCCTGACCATGGAAACACACCATGGAGCAGACATAAAAGTTGGTGGTTTCTTTCTGATTTCTTTCTGACTGGAAATATAACAAAGAGAAGTGGAACTGTTTGTAGATGCACAATGAAGCTGGAAAATGTGAAACTGTTTTTCACATTGTTATGTAACTAGTTCATCATTCTCAATGGAATTACACGTGTTTAACAGGTCATGTACTATCTTGTAGCCAAAACAACCATAGCACATTCAAACGAGTACTCACAGAAAGGTGTCCCATAAAGAAGTTGATCTTTCGACAAAAAGGTTCTGGACATCTGGGGGTAGAAAAAGTGGAATGTGAATGGGGATAAATGTACCAAGGATAATGTCTGACTCCATGTAAGTGCTGGGCTTTCTGTAAAGATCACAATTGAGCAGAGACATCCCCATTGATGTATATGCAGGTTGCAGGAGGAGGCTGAGGCAAAACAAAGGAAGGGACATGTCGGGCTCTTCACTAAACCAAGACAAACCCCTGCATCCAGGTTGATCCAAGGAGATTGTTGGCTAAGGTCCTGGAGCAGGCTCAGAACTCAACATGTGAGGGAAGACTTTGAATGCTATAGCTGCTTCCTACTGTTGCTTCAGGCTTTCAGTCTGTGCACACCCAATGGTACTCATGAAAGGCCAGTGCACACACTGCAGCAAAGTCCAGACAACTGGGGGTCACAGTGCTGAGATATTTCTGTCATTGCAGCCAGACTTGCTTTGAATTTGCTGTCTTTTTATTGTTATATTTCCCTCTCATTCATGTACTCTGGGAATCCCATAGCCCTGGGGCTCTGCACCTGGTTCCTCTATGTGGCTGAAAAACATGTTTGGTTCTTTCTTTCTTCCTCAACCTGTATGATTTCATCATGGTCCACAGTGACTTTGGAGAGCTCCATAGTCTGAGACAGGAGTGTAGGTCATAAAAAAACAACTTTGTTTTGGATTGCTGTTGTGAAAGGTAGTCTGAACATTTGATTTCCTCTAGTAAGGAGAGCAGGGGCAGTCACTCTTTGATCACTTTGCTCCCTCTTGGATCACGTCCACCAGTCAAAGTGGCTAAACTAAGCAACAGGGAAAGTAGATCCAGAACGTTTTGATGAAACCTGATAGGCTACAGTAAGATAGTAGAGGAGGAGGACATCCCTTATCAGTGGACTAGAGGAGGAACATGGGGTGGGGGCTGGAGAGGGAGAGATTTCAATTATACTTTGAAATGGGGTTTTGACTAAGAAAGTGAACAATGGTGACTCAGCCTTATACAGGACACCTGGGTTCAGAGTTCTGAACACAGCTTTTGCATTCAGATATCCTCCTGGATGTCTGGCACCATATTCAGAATTATACAGGACCAAAAGAGGGGGCAAGATGCTCATAGGGAATTTAAGTCTTGACTGACAATACATTTACAACTTGTATGCTTAGCTTATATTATCAGCCACTTTCCCATTTACATTCTTTTCTGATTAAAAGACAAACATTAATCACCGTAAGAATCAGGATAGGAGTAAGTTTTGGAGCCTGTGAATATGAACTCAGTTTTGAACCTAGCAGCAGAAGTCTTGAGATGGCTGGACTCAGTCAATTATCTCATAACAACAACCAAAAAGAAAAGTACTTCATCTCTATATTTTTTCTACTTTACTGTGATACTGTTTATCATAATTACTACTGATATAATTTCATTCTGGCATTGGCTTTTATCAATACCTTGCCACCTTTGTGGTGTCTCAGCATAATCAAGTGCTCGTGACAACACACTTTTATCTTTATTATGCACATGGAACTGGACTGATTGTTGCCTGGAAGTCTTTTCCCAAATTGTACTGTGTTTTAAATATGCAGGCAATGAACCACCTGGTATTACACTCTCTAAGTATTATCCAAGTTGCTCAAAATCAGTCTGAACCAGGTTTTCATTCTCATCTCTTAGTATTGCAAAACTAAGGTGGAAAATACCTCAGAAGCTAGGAGCACTTAAGTTTCTTCCAGGCTACATATGTTTCATTCCCAGAATATAAGGTGGATGACTACTAATTGAAACTCAAGATCCAGAGCTCCTGACAACATCTTCTGACCTTCATGTTTAAGAGGCATGAATAGGGTACAAAGACAAACACAGGCAAAACACTTAGACACATAAAATAACGACTAATTTTAATAGAAGAGAGAACTTGCATCATAAAATTTACTGTTGAAGCTGGTCCTTGTAGAGCATTACTTCAATCCCAGCACTCAGAACACAGAGGCAAGAAGTCTACAGCTGTTTTTTTATTTGTTTGTTTGTTTGTTTGTTTGTTTTGGTTTGGTTTGGTTTTGCTTCTGCATGGCCCTTGACAGGAACAAATAAACAAGTGTTTGACTATACAAGGAAGAGTAGCTGGGAAGGAATGTTAGACCAGGTCCTGGGCAGAAGAATTTAGGATATTAGGTGGGGTATACCAGCCTGGAAGACCATATAACAGGGAAGGACTGAGGGATTGCTAAGAGAAAACTGGTAGCTGTCTATTTAGACCCATTTCCAGAAGGGCAGAGAAAGCTGTAGGTGCTTATCCCAGGGGCCGAAGTTCAAAGGAGCTAAGGCCATTTTCCTTTCCAAACCCTCACGCTGGAAACAGAGGCCAAGGGCCAAGGAAATTTCCATAAGGAAGTAGACCTCAAAACGGGAGGGGTCCGAAATCTGCTCCCCACTGTTTGCTTGTGAAAGCCTCCTGGCAACCCAGAGGCCCAGCTTTTTTTTTTTTTTTTTTTTTTTTTTTTTAAATCAGGATTACAGAAATCCTGGAGAGCAGGGGTTCTGCACAGTGACATTTTGGCTCAAGTTTTTTGCACAGTGACATTTGGTTATTAAGTTTTCCTGTGGACAGCAGGAGCTGGAGGATCGGCGCGTTGTGTGTTGGAAAGATTACAGTCCTGTACCCTATAGTCCACCTCCCTCCTTCTGGCTGCCAGCAGCTTCCACCTTCCCTGGTTGCTGTATTTCAAATTACCTACAAATCTTATCTCCTCGAAGGGAAAAGCATCCCTGTTTGAGAACACAAAAAAATCCCCCATGATCTTTAAAGTTTTAGCAAAACATCACCTCTGTCCAGAAACCTCACTCTCCCTCGGGAGCATTCATAGGGAACAGCAGAGGAAATAGATGTGGGTGAACAGAGAGACATCTAGGCAGAGATCTGGGTCTTGGGATTAAAACCAGAACTGCTAGGAGCGTTTCTCCAGCCACCAATGGGCCTTTCAGGTTTTATAGACCTTGCTCTGATGCTGTCTGTAGGAAAAGGGGCCGGGGTCTGCTCCCCTGTTCTGCGTCATGGTGCAGATGGTCCGAACACCATCTGCAAGTGCTCATACAACCACCAAAAATCGGTGCCATAGGGAACATGGCATGTTGCCCGGGTTGTTTCTTCACAGCTGGGGCTGGAATCACATTGTGTTGGGTGCCAGGCCCACGCCAGCAGGGAATGATAAGAGTCCCAGGGTGATGGAATGTGTCAGGTGTTCTCTTGTAGCTGTTAACAGCCATGGTGGTGCTGGAACGTTCTCTGGATTTAGGGGGATGTATTTCAGGACTGCTGGCGGAATGGCTCAATGTTCTGTGAGCATAGGATGCTCCTGGCAGGGGACCCGGTTTGATTACCAGCACCCACGTGGACTCTGGTAGATCCCATCCTATATATATATTTTTTTCTGTGGTTCACTCTTCCTGGAGCAGGCACCACTTCTTCCAGTTCCAGCCCACCCCCTGGACCCTATCTGCCTGAACTGGATCTCCCGGGTGAAGAGCTGCTTTCAAAACAGGAAACAGTGACTTGTGCCTTGGAGAAGCCTGAGTACATGGTGGGTAATTCAGCATCTTTGCATCACCTGAGCCTTTAGATCTCTCTGATGTGCCTTTCTCTCCCTTGAAGCACACAGATTCTGCCCACCAACTCCTGCCCAAGGCCCTTCAGCCATCTCATTTAATACGATTTTACCTGCAGCTAGATTTGAACCCAAACTAATATTCAGTTACAGCAGTAAAAAATAAAATAAAAAAGTACTGACAGCTCTTATAAAAAAAAATCCTGTGTGAGTATTTTCTCTAGTCTGTATTATTGGGGCGGCTTGCCTGAGGCTGGTATGTGTGATTTCATACTGAGAGACCAAAAATTAAAAATCAGCAGTTATTATTAAAGTTTAAGGCCTGAACTAGCTGGGTGAGGTCCAGTAATGCCCTGAGGGGAAGAACCTGCCCTACTGCTTTCTTTCCACACCCACTAGAGATACAGTTGCTAGGAAACTGGCCCATCCCCCTAGGGAGGGACACTAGATCATTAATGGTCGGGGACCTTCCTATAGTCAATCAATTCAAAATGCAGCATTTTGACCAATAGATGCTTGCCAGGCAGGAATCACTCCAGCCTTTGGCATGTTGGGAGGGACCAGAATCTTTAAATCACCAAACTAACCTGAGCATGGGGCTCTCCAATCTCACCGCTTCAGGCAGTAGGGAGTGTGAGCCCAAGCTGCAGCTTGTAATTTACAATAAAAAAGATCTTCACGGAGTTTGCTATGGGCTCGGCTTCGCGTGGTGGTCTTTTGGGGTATTGTAATTTGGGCACAACACATCTCCTCTGGAATTTACATTCTGCATACAAATCCTTTAGCCCTTATGGGAGGGATTTGCTGGAGACATCTTATTTAGGGTGGAATGGTCCAAGGCCTCTCACTCTCT
The DNA here is from genome assembly GCF_907164565.1 of Psammomys obesus. Taxonomy (NCBI): domain Eukaryota; kingdom Metazoa; phylum Chordata; class Mammalia; order Rodentia; family Muridae; genus Psammomys; species Psammomys obesus. The sequence continues at coordinate 1,892 of NW_026590597.1, read as the reverse complement.
GCATATCAACTGGACGTGGGTCTCTGTATTTGTTCCGATCTGCTGCAGGAGGAAGTTTCTGATGATGGCCGAGCAAGGCACCAATCTGTGAGTGTGGCTGTGACTTTTAGAGGAACTGTAGTGTTTAGATTTCTCTTATGCTTGTGGTCTGTGTAGACTCAGGCTCCTGGCCACCCAAACCGTGTTGAGGTTCCTTCTCCTGGAGTGGGCCTCCTTAAACCCAACCAGATATTAGTTGGTCACTTCCATGACGTTTGTGCCACAATCGCACCAGGAAATCTTGTAGGCAGGTCACCGTTGGAGGGCACAGGGTGTATGGCTGGGTTGGTGTGTACTTTTCTGGTGGAACGCAGCATATATTCCAGTATCAAGAACAGTAGTCCATAGGGGGTAAATGTTCTAGGTAGGCTCCAGCTGGGATTCTCCATGTCCAATGACTTACGGAGTTGTCCTCAGCAACAGAATCTTACCAGCAGGTTGGGGAGAGCAAGAGAAGATGGACACAGGTTGGGCGGCCCCAGGCCCTGCTTTGGTTTAGCACAGAGTCCTCCCGCGTCCTGACGCCACAGGACTAAAGGAGGAAGCCTGATTTCAGGACACTCCTTGGTCTGTTCTTATTAAATTGAAATAAATGCATGGTATTAAATTAAACACATGTGTATATAAAGTTAGTTTGTAAGTGACACGTGTGTGCTCGAAGAGCGCACAGGATCACTTGACAGATGGTTTGAGTGCACCGTGTGGTTGCTGGGGATGGAACCCGGCACCTTGGGAAAAGAGGGATTCTCTGTGTCACAGAGCCCTGGCAGTTGGGATGACAGACGTGAGCCACTGAGTCCGCATTTTTGTTTTTGTATTTTTAGATTCATTCATTCATCCATCCATTCATCTATCCATTCACTCACTCACTCATTCATTCTATGGCATTCTGCCTGTGCACCACATCTCATTACAGATGGTCGTGAGCCACCGTGTGGTTCCTGGGAATTGAACTCAGGACCTCTGGAATAGCAGCCAGCGCTGTTAATGTCTAAGCTGTCTCTCCAGCCTCCGTTTTTGCTGTTGTTGTTTAATCTTTAAAAAAAGATTTATTACACGGTTGAGCGCGTTTCTGCCTTCCCGACACCAGCCCTTCTTGGACTGAGAGAGAATCAAAATGACTAATAAAAGGGACAGGGACCCCAGGATCCCTTCTCCAGGGACCAGGGACCTGCTAGACTATGTCTAATCAGGAGAATTCAAACTGCACATTTTTACTGCACACAAGCAGCCACTAGCAGCCCAGCACGTTTACTTCCGATACTGGGGGCGTGGCGATGACGTCACGAAGCGGCACCAAAAGGCTTGTAATCCTGAAAAGGCGAGGGGCGCAGAGCAGAGACATTTACAGAACACCGGGGACCGGGGAAAACGCTGTGTGAGCTGTGGAGACGGGAAAGGGCTTCGCGGGATTCTACTGGGTCCAGGCAAAGCTACCATCACAGGAAGGAGAGGGAGGCTTGCAGTGGAGGGTGTAAGCAGTGCGCACAGCATTCTGGGAATTGTATTTCCACGTCCGCGACGTGGTAAAGAGGAAGAAAGAGTGAGATTTGGCTATGTGACTACAAACAATCCCAGAAGTCCGTGCTCCGAGGCCCGCCATGTTTGTAGTCCTCACAGAGGCTCGCAGCCGGCACAATGCACTCTGGGTTCGTTTGTAGTTCCCTGGCTAAGGAGTGCTGGGCTTTAGGAATCCTCCAGGTCCGTGGTTCACATCCGTGTCTGGGACATTTCCTCATGAGTTCAGTGCTCTGTCGTAAGGATGTTCACAGTCGTACTAGATAAAACAGATATTTTTTGTCTACAAGACACCTATAATACAACGTGAGTGGCTAAATGTGGGGCCGAAATGC
>NW_026590596.1:0-4474 GCF_907164565.1 Psammomys obesus | reverse complement strand
CAGCCCTTTCTAGGCTAGAGTGCAAGACCGTGTCTCAAAAACAAACACTCATATACATGCATACACTCACACAGTCACAATACACTCACACAAACCCAGACATTATCACACACTTTTAACAGACACAAACCCATTTTCGTACTTACAAACACACACACACACACACACACACACACACACACACACACACGCACATGCAAAACACTCATTTGTAGAATGAATTCATCTAAAATATTTTTGTTATCAATTTTTTATGTGTGTGATTGTTTAGCCTACGTGTGTGTATATGCACTGTGTGCATTTAGTACCCATTATGGCCAGAGAAGGCTGTCAGAGCCTCTAGAACAGACAGCTGTGAGCTGCCATGTGAGTGCTGGGAACCAAACCCAGGTCCTCTGGAAGAGCAGTCAGTAGTACACTTAACACTGAGCCATCTCTAAAACCCATATAAGTATTTTTTCATTTGGTAAATACTCTTTTAGATGGTGAGGCCATTTTATTCTAACAAATGACTATTGTTAAAGGATTTTAATATAAATGCTGAAGTGCCAAATGGACTAAAGGCCTAAAGGACTAAAAGACTCAGTGTGAAACCTGAAATGCTGAAACTTATGGAAGAACACATAGGCAATACCCTATAAGATGTATGGGTAGGTAAGGCATTTCTGAATAGGACTACATTTGCTTAGGATTTAAGACCAACAATTGACAAATAAAAACTCATAAAACTAAAAGCTGTTTTACAGGAAAAGAAACAATCTTTTCTGATCTTTTGTTTGTTTGTTTGTTTGTTTTCATTCTCTGAAGACTGTGGGAAATTTGATTTGGATGTCATTGAACCAATAAATTGCTTTTGGAAGCCCTTACAGTAGATGAGGGATCTTTGCCCGCAGTGCATCAATCAAACTAACAAAACCACTAAAATCAAGAAAACAAATGACCTATGGAGCTGAACAAGGAGTTCTCAGAATAAGAAATAAAAAATGCTTGAAAAGTCTCAGAAGTGTTCAATATTCTTAGCAATTAGACAAATTCAGGTAAAAAGTACCTTAAGATTCATCTCACAGGAGTCGTAATGGCAAAACTCAAGAAAACTGCAGTCTACAAATGTGGGTGATGATATGGGGAGAGGGGATCCTTGTTCTCTGTAGGCATGGCTGCACACTGTTGTGGTCACTCTGAAAATCAGTGTGGAGAATCCTAACATGCTCAAATTAAATCTATCAGATGGCTCAGATATACCACTCCTTAGCGTATACCCCCAAATCTCGACATCCTCTTCCTGCAGGTGCTTGCTCGTCTGTGTTCGTCGCTGTACTATTCATAATAGCTGGCAAGTGGAAACAGCCTAAATGACCTTAAACTGACAATTGGATAATGAAAATGTGGTACATATACACTATTCAATACTAGTCAAATGTAAAGAAAAATGAAATCTGCAGGTGAGTGTTTAGAACTAGAAAACATTATATTGAGTGAAATAACCCCGACCTGGAAAGACAAACCCAGCATGATCTCTCTCATGTAAGGTTCCTAGCTCCAAGTCTTGAGATGTTAGTACATATCTTGGAGAGACTGCAGAAACCTGGAAAGTATGCAAGGAGTGGTGGTGCATGCCTTTAATCCCAGCACTTGGGAGCCAGAGGCAGGAGGATTTCTGTGACTTTGAGGCCAGCCTGGTCTACAGAGCAAGTTTCAGGACAGCCAAGGCTACACAGAGATCACCTTGTCTCAAAAACTCCAAAAGAGAAATATAAAGAAAGACACCAGGCAAGTACAAAGAACCATGGGGAAGGGATAGGATGAGAGAAGAAAACAGCAGTACACAAATTATTTAAAGGGGAAAATGCAAAAATGGGACCTTTAGTTGGGGAGGTAGGGAAGGAGGCAATAAAGAAGGAGAGAGTAAAGCAACACTAAAGATGTCTGAAAAAATATAAGTAATAATTTACCTAAAATTACACAAATACATATGTCTATGTATATACATATACGTATATATATATGCTTATAGTAACTTAGAATACATATGATATATAATATATTTCTTATGTTACATTACCCCTCACCAGCTGACAATGTTCCCCCAAAGAGGCATAGGCTATATAACAAAACCCCATTCAATACCAGGCGTGAGAAACCCCATTTCAAGTTGTTGGCCAAGGGTAGTTGGAGAGACTCTGAAAAATCTGAAAGTCATCTGGCTACTGCTGCTGCCCTTAGTGGCCTCCCAGAACTGAAGGTTAGTCTGTACTGCTGGAGACATGACACACTTCACACACAGGTCTTGGAGGAATACCTCTGGATATGATCTGGAAGCCTCCTAACTGTGGAACGGCTTTCATAGTGCCAGAAGGTGCTATGCAAGCGGCCGAGAGAGCAGAGCAGTCAAGAGTCCTAGCCGGCTGTGACTCCTATGTACACTGTGACCACATGCAGTAAAATATTCCTTTTTTCAAACATACTGAGAACATTTTCAAGGCTAGATCACGTTATGACAAAAAGCATGTCTCAGTGACTTTAAAATTTAAGTGAGGTTCACTGCCCCGTACTTTCTTTAAAACTGGAGATAATAAGATTTGAGAAAGGAGGTGGATTTTTTTTTTTAAGACAGTATGGACGTGTCCCAAGCTAGGTTCAGACACACTCTGTAGCTGAAGATGAAATTGTGATCTTTCTGCCTCTGCCTCCTGAGTGCTATAATCACAGGCATTAAAAGACTGAGACTCAAAAATATAAAAATTAAGAAAATAAAAGACTGAGACTCTGCGGGGCTTCTGCAGCACACAACTTTAATGCCAGCATTTGGAAGGCAGAGGCAGCTGGGTCTCTGAGTTTGAGGCCAGCCGTGTCTGCAGAGTGAGTTCCAGTTCTCTATGTAATAAGCTACATGTCCCAGCACATGAGGGGGGGAAGTACCTTTGCAATCTTAACCAGAACTAGAGAGAAAAAAAAATATTCATAGCAACAGTTTACGTAGCAAAGAACAGAATTATGAGGTATGCCTTTTGGTGGGAGAAGAACTCCTACTCTTTCACCAGGATCGCACAACAGTCCCATCTTAGAAAAGGAATTGCCTGGAGACACCCTCCTTCTTTGGGGCTCTTTGTAGTCTCAGAGAGACCAGAACATGTTGGCTGCCTTGGGACCAGTTTGACCACATACCAATGGAGGGTCTGCTTGACTGACAATTCCTGAATGAAGACCAGCACCTCTCCTTGACATTCTGATCATTCAGAGAAAACATTAGAAGGGCCAATTCAAGAAAAATATAGGTTACCTCAGACAGATATGACAATTCCCACAGCTTTAACGAGTCTTAATGGTGCCAGCAATCCCCAATCCACGCCCAAGCTCCTGGAAAGGCAGAACATGGAAAGGTGACAGACGCTAACTTCACTTTCTGTGAACGCCCAAAGGGAGAGACCTTGTGGATAATCTTATCAGTTTAATTTCTCTTCTCTTTCAAGTGACAGGTGCCTAGGATGAACAGCGAGGCAGTGAGATTATCTCACCTGGTTCTGGCTGTTCTGGAAATCACGATGCAAACCAAACTGGCCTGGAACTCAGAGATCCGCATGCTTCTGTTGCCTGAGAACCGGGATTAAAGTCGTGAAAAAGCACCCCCACTTAACCAAGAAGTACTCTAAAAAACAAAATCCCACAAACTAACAGCACAATACAAGTCGGTTAGCACAGTTGACTATCACCCCTTCCCGAGGAACATAAGTCACCAAGGCAAAGCTGCAACTTGGAGAGCGACATGCGCATCCCTGCAAGCCTAAGTACCATGTCCTGCCTGAGAATGTGTCCTGCTCATTGCAGCACCTGCTCTGCTTTGTACCTCAGGGGCTCAATCAACCCAGAGCAGCCAGAGGTCAAACGGATTCTAGGATAGTGCACCCATGATTGGATACTTGGAAACCTGCACTACCGCCCCCAAGGGCCAGAACAGACACTCTTCCTGGTTGAGAAGAAGCTCTGCTTTCATAGCCGCTGGAGCTCCGACCCAGAGTCTGCTGAGGCAAGCTGCAGGTGAGCATTCAGGACATGGAGCGTGCAAACCCCAACGACGTGCTTCACGACGGACCTGATAAGAAAGAGGAGCAACTGAATGGTCAGTGCGCGCTGGGAATGGTGGGTTGGCGAAGTCCATGAGGGGGACTGTGTCCCGCAGAGGCGTCTGGACAGGCGCTGTGTGCTGCGGGCTTGCTGAGACTTCAGGGCACCTTCGCGCCACCCTAGGCCCTGACTCCTGGGTTTGTCTGTTTCTCCCGTTCCAGGTGCGAGGGCACAGATGGTCTTGCTGGCTGGAGAGGGGAGGAACGAGGAAGAGAGTGGACGTGGCCAGCCTGGGTCGGGAGCTGCAGCAGCAGAAAGGGAAGGAGCAGAAGAATTAAGTGGAGAGGGTCCCTCTCCTGCTGGCGCTGCAGGCCTCATGGATAACCACAACCCAGAGGGCACCAGCAGCAGT
>NW_026590595.1:0-5664 GCF_907164565.1 Psammomys obesus | reverse complement strand
TTTACCTGTCTGATTGTACTTTCTTGTTTTTCTTTTAGTTCCTTCAAGTGTGTTTCTTTTATTTCATTCAGTGCTTTAATCATTTCCTTTCTAAAGGCCATAAACTGTTTGGCTGCAGCTTCCTCTATTTCTTTACGGATGGCAATATTCTGTTTGAGTTTATCTTCCTCTATGTCTTTACGTATCTTACTTGTTTCCTCTGTTATCATCTTCATGAGCATAGTTGTTAGGTCTTCTTGGATTTCAGTTATGCTAGACTGTCCAGGGCTACTTGCCCCTGGGTAACTGGTTTCTGGAGATGCCATATTACTCTGTCTTTTGTTGCTTGAGCTTTTACGCTGGCCTCTACCCATTGTGCTATCTTAGGTGTTTGGGGTTATTTTCTGGTGGTTCATGGAGATCCTGTGGTGGAAAGAATCCCCTTTGCAGAAAGCTAGTTTTTCCTGAAGGATGTCTTCCCAGCTTTTTGGGTATAGTTCCTGGATGGCTGGCATTTTTTCAGGAGTTGCTGTTGTTCACCTCAGCGATAGAGACCTGAGTGGCAACTGTGATCTTTGTTAGTCGAGAGGGTTCTCCTCTCACCCAGGGAAGTCCTGAGGATAGCTGCCCTGTTTCTGGGTTTCTTGCTGTAAATTTAATGGTCAGCTGCTGTGTCCCAGTTGGACATCTGGCGCGCAGCAACTGTGCCTGTGTCTGGAGCATAGCTGAGTGGTGGTGGCTCGGCCCCGCCGGCCTTTGCTAGACTTTTTCCAGGGAAGGATTGGGTGATTTAAGTCAGTACAGTTTCCTTCCTTCCGTGTGGATTCTCTGGAGACAGGGACTCTCAGTCTCTTTTTTTGCCCTGGTGCACACTTCTAAGTCTCCGCCAGCTGGCTGGCCGCAGAAACTGCCTGTGTCTGGAGCACAACTGAGTGATGGCGGCTCAGTCTCTGCCAGCTGTCTGGTGCACAGAAACTGCCTGTGTCTGCCTTTCCAGCCTTTGGGAGCCTGGGTGTCTGCCTAAACTGGGTAATTTTCCTGAGACCTTTTCGGGGTGGGGTTGTCGGCTGAGTGCTCTGAGATCAGACCAGCCATTTCTCTCCCTGTGTGTTTGCACTGGACAGTGAAACTCATTCGCTGGTGCCCTGGTGCCCACAGTTCTATCTCAGGCGGTGAATCAGGTGCACAGGCATGCAGAGCCTGGGTCCCTGGCTCTGGCTTCGGGCTGGCTCCTGGGGCGCCCGTGAAACCCAAGTCTTTTCCAGGGGATGTCTGGGTGACCTAAGGTCGGTCCCAATCGTTTCTTGTACCGTGGGGTTATCTCTCAACTGAAAATTCTAGTCTCTGATAGTGTGGTGTGCTTGGTTCAGTTTGGGACTGTGACCAGAGATGCTGGCTTGTGGCTCTGGGCTGGGGCTGGGGCTGGCGGCCAGCAGCCAAGCGTCTGGTGGAACCGGGATCCCTTCCAAGGTTTAGCCAGGTGAGTTAAAAGCTGATTGAATCCCCCACTGTAGGGTATCCTCTCACCTGGGAAACACAATGACTGTGTTTTATGGCCGCGAGTTCTGATTGCTGGTCACTGTGCTGATCCTGCTGCTGCTGCTGCTCAGAATGAGAGTCCTCCTGGTGCCGCCATCTTGCCCCCTGACAGATTTCCTTGTTTTTAATTGCTGAGTAGTATTCCATTGTGTAAAAGTACCACAATTTCTGTATCCAACAAAAACAACTACATCCAAGAAAACATAGGTTACAGATAATTTCCCAACAAAAATAAAAAGAAAACAAGCAATGAATCACAGTAACACTACCAACTCCACAATCATAGGAAATAACATTCAATGGTCACTATTATTTCTCAACATCATTGGACTCAACTCTCCAATAAAAAGACACAGACTAACAGAATGGGTGGTAAAACAGGATCCAACATTCTGCTGCATCCAAGAAACACACCTATGCAACAAAGATAAACACTATCTCAGAATAAAGGAAATATTAAGCATTTTTACTTATTTAGGTGATACTTTAAATCACCTTAGTCCTTGCAATCTTTATTACTTGCATTTACCAGCCTTAAAACTTTTTGTTGAACCCTCAAACATTTATGACTTGCATTTACCAACCTTAAAACATTTTCCTAGACTCTCAAATATATTTAACTGGTGTTTACCAATCTTAAAACACTTTCTTAGACACTCTAAAATCATTTTTTGAGGGGGAACGTTGTATCTACTTATTTACCATGAGACATAGTGAGACTGCTATGAACATTTATTGTCCTTTAGCTGAATAAAGGGATGGTAAAAGGTTCCATTCAGGCTTGTTTCTTGAGTCTGGCAACAAGACATATTGAGCTTAGGCCTGACAATAACAACTCTAGGACTCAGGCTTAAGGCCTGGTTCCTGCATATGAAGAGAACTGAGAAGGCATCTGAAGTCTCCCAAGACAGAAGTTGACAACATGTCCGTGAGACCCCAGTGTGAGGCCAAAACAGACCTACAATGTTACCCTGGGCTGGGCTAGGGCGGTGGAGGTCTCTGAAATAAGAAGCCATTTGTCTTCCACCAGGACAAGGAGCTGGAAGGCTAGAAGTGTTTATGGCACTCTGCCAGGAGGCGGCCATGGCTTGTTGAGGAAGCTGCAGGACCAGCATCCCCTTTGGCTGCATTTGAAACAGTTACCTGGCAGAATTGAATTTTGTGAATTTTGGCTATACCCTGGTGGGATGGGCATTGCAGATCTCTCTTTTTTTTTTTTTTTTGTGAGGGAATGCCAATAGCTTCAAAGCAGCAGCCAAGGTCTGGAGCATAGTTTTTGCTTTAGATGAGCCTGTCGGGAAGGCTCTTCTCTTATTATTTGTACCAGCTCCTGTATGGTGACTCAAAAACCATCCTCAGTTGTTTATTAAAGATGGCAGTGACACCATGTTTGATTCTATAGGACTATAAGTATTCTTTTGAACATGTTAGAAAACTTGATCATCTATGAGATGATTGACTATTAACTTGCATTTGTTAACCATTTAATATTATACCTTTAGGTTATAATATTAACCTGTTAAGTTGTCCTGTTAATTTGGAGCCTTAAAAGCCATTAGTATAGAGCACAACAGTTTTTTTGTATGGTTTAGTACATAAAGAGTTCACAACTTATAAAAGTATAAGGCTATACTATAGATTAATAATAACACCATTTTTAGAAAACAAGACCAAGTATATTTTAACCTTTTGATAGTAAAGATACAGTGCAATGACCAAGTTTTAATATAAATAAATGGCTCTAAAATTAATATATCTTAGAGTATTGGTGAAAACTTGTACGTAGTGAGCCCTGAGTTATGAGTTTTAAAACCAACAAGATAGTTTAGAACAGTATAAAGCAATTTTAAAATTATACTTGAATCTATTATACCAAATCCCTTAGCCAGAAAGCATAGTGATGCATCTGGATTATAGGCAGCTTATGGCAGGAGAAACAGTATTTATTAATTTAAGAATTGATAAAGACATATATTTTTTAAAACATAACTTTGAATTTTTATAAAAGTCCATACCAGCTTCTGGCTATTACAAATAAAGCTGCTACAAACATGGTTGAGCAAATGTCCTTTTTGTGTACTTGCGCTTCTTTTGGGTATATGCCTAGGAGTGGTATGGCTGGATCTTGAGGAAGCGCTATTCCTAGTTGTCTGAGAAAGCGCCAGATTGATTTCCAGAGTGGTTGTACCAGTTTACATTCCCCCCAGCAGTGGAGAAGCTGGAAACAACCCAGATGCCCCTCAACTGAAGAATGGATGCAGAAACTGTGGTACATCTATACAATGGAGTATTACTCAGCAATGAAAAATAAGGAAATCATGAAATTTGCCAGTAAATGGTGGGACTTGGAAAGAGTGAGTTGTCCCAGAAACAAAAAGACACGCATGGTATATACTCACTCATATAAACATACACCATAGAATAAACCCACTAAAATCTGTACATCTAAACAAACTAAGCAAAAGAGAGGACCCTAACTAAAATGTTCAATCCCTATCCTGAAAGGCAAAGAGGATGGACATCAGAAGAAAAAGAAAATAGGAAACAACCTTTGGAACCTGCTACAGAGGGCCTCTGAAAGTCAGAAGAAAACAGGAAACAACCTTGAAACCTGCCACAGAGGGTCTCTGAAAGCTTCTGCAGTATAGAGTGTCAAAGCAGATGCTGAGCCTGATGGCCAACTGATGGGCAGAGTGAATGGAATTTTATGTAAGAAGTAGGAAATAGTAAGAGCTGGAGGAGACGGGAACTCCACAAGGAGAGCAACAGAATAAGATAATTTGAACACAGGGAACTTCCCAGAGACTCATACTCCAACCAAGGACTATTCGTGGAGATGACCTGGAACCCCTGCACAGGTGTAGCCCATGGCAGTTCAGTGTCCAAGTGGGTTACATAGTAATGGGAAGAGGGACTGCCTCTGACATAATCTGATTGGCATGCTCTTGATCACTTCCCCCTGAGGGGGGAGCAGCCTTATCAGGCCACAGTAGAGGACAATGCAGCCACTTTTGATGAGAACTGATAGACTAAGATCAGAAAGAAGAGGAGAACCTCTCCTATCAGTGGACTTGGGGAGTGGCATGCATGCAGAAAAGGGAGGGAGGGTGGGATCGGGAGAGGAGGAGGGAGGGGCTTATGGGGGGATACAAAATGAATAAAGTGTAATTAATAAAAAATTAAAAAATAAAGTCCATACCAATTTAAAATGATACTTGTTACTTTCCTAGTCTAGAAAGGAGATAAAATAAACATAGAATTAATTATGATTAAGGAAACCTTATAAATGGAAACAAATGAGAAAATTATATAAATCATTAGATAAGCATTTACAGCATTTAAACATACATGTAATATATATATATATATATTAAGAGCATTGTGTACAGAAATCAGGAAGAAAAGGTTTTTAAAAGCTTGAAAGTAGCACCTTAAAGGTTAGTATTTGACCATGCCTGGCTTAGAGTATTGCAGATGTGGGGGAGGGAAGAGCGCATGACCTGGCTTCTCTATTTTAAAATCAACATGAAGGCATTCCATGTGCGGTGTGCAACTGTGGCAGCACAGGGAGACCAGGTGCTTGCTCATGGGATAGCTGTCCTGGTCCGGTTTAAAACTCTGCATGTTCATAGCATGGCTGCGTGCATGTGGCATGGAAGTCTGTGCAACTGAAAACCCTTCTCTGCAATCCAGCTTCTAGGCAGGCATTCTCCGGGAAATTTAAAATCTCACTCGTGGGGCCTGAGGCAGTGTGCAATTTAAAGCCACATGTGTGTTTTCAGGGTCCCCTGTAATTGCTTACCTAGAAGCAGGCTGTGTCTGTCGGAATTGTGAGCAGTTGAGTTTCCACAAGCTGATTTTGGTGCAGCTTGAGTCCCTGGGGCTCAGTGCATCTGGCAGGACTCCAAGTCCAAGCAGCCGGAAGCAGCAAGACAGGTGTGCACAGTAAGTGAAGGGCAGTTGAGAAAAAGTAAAGGTTTTAAGGCATAGGTGGTTAAGGATAGATGGAGCAGAAAAAAATCTGTTGCAGGCATCCATAGTCTGATTGATTAAAGGGGTCCTGGCATGACGAGACCAGGTGTTCGCAGGAGAGCCATTCCCAGCCAAAAGCACCAATGTTAGAACCAAAGTAAATAATGATGATGA
>NW_026590594.1:3783-6652 GCF_907164565.1 Psammomys obesus | reverse complement strand
AAATTCTCTAAGAATAAACTTCATATAAAGAGAATGAAAGAATGAAACTTATTCTCCCAGGTATTGTTTTCCAAGATGTTACTGATAACATCAGAATGCCTGATCATTCTGATGACATGTTTGTAATCACTTGGGAAGGTTCTTGGGAACTGAATCCTCTGTGTTCCCTGTATGAGATGCACACCTTGCGTTCACTGAAGTAGCAAGGGTAGTGAGCTGACATGACTTCCTAGTACAGGGTGAAGGGCAATGGAAAGTGAATAATATTGCATCAAAGGGTATTTCTATAGTATTTATTTTGAAAAGATTATTAAACTTAATTATCTAATTATAATTAAAAAGTTATCTAATTTTCTATGTAAGCAAATCATGGAAATAAGCAAAGGAAAAATGTTAGTATCCAACTATATAGAGGGTAGAAATATTGAAACACATGCTTTTTAAAAATGCTATGCCTTTGAAATCCACAGTACAGTTTTTCCTTAACACTCATCAATCAGAAAAAGATCAGTCTATGGCTAATTATGAGCATTGAAACGTGTGTACCCACTAACTTTTTCAACAGAGGCTTTGTTGAGATCTGTCTACCATGACATGAGCTGTGTGTGCTTGGATCATAGAGATGGATGAGTCTTCCTCTGCTCTGGGGCAGGAAGAACTGGGTCTTATGACAAGCAATCCCAAATGCAATGAAAAGCAAACTAACAGAGATACTTGATTCTTTTTCTAGGTGTAAGAAAAAGTTCAAAATAAAAGATATCATCTCCCTACATAACCTATCGATTGATGTGTATGCACATAGAGTTGAGACAAAAAAGCTCTCTGCTTCCAAGTCGATTCCCCTGTTGTGTCCTACGGGAAATTTTGTGGCCACTTTTCGGTAAGACCTACTGCTTGGACCAAAAAAGGCTGGCTATAGAAATTGTGGGTCAGTTTAATGCTTACTTACAGGCAATATGTAAATCAGTTAATCAGAATATTTACAGAATAAGAATTTATTTTAGTCTCAATCTGTTCAGGCTCCCAACTCATACGATGAACAAGTTTGTCTACTTTTCACCACACACATTCATACATGGAAGGAGCTTCCTTAGCTTTTGGTCAGTGATGCTCATCAGGATTTCCCAAGATCCTTGGGGTAGAAATCAAGGACACTGTGCTCTATGAAGGACATGACAGGAGTAGGGCTTACCCAAATTTCCACTTTTTTCTCTCCAAAATGACCTGGTATTTTCTGGGTTTTGAAAATAAACCAATTGATCTCTCTTCAATGATTTTGTGTAGTATAATTGAATTTGAAAAATTCATGCTACAGTGCCATGATTATTTCCTAAAAATAGAGTATATAATCCTAAAGATAAAAGTAGTAACCCTTAGATTGCTCAAGGCCCTGAATGTCTGTGCAGCAGAATATCACTTGTGTCTATAGTCAACAGATGAGGTCCAGTGTCATTAGACCATTAGAGTCACAGTTGATTTGTGCACTGCAGGTAAATTTCAAATTCACATTCTGATCTTTCTTGAGAAAATGTGATCATGGTATACTGGGAATATCTTTGCATAATAGTTGGAATCACAGGGATTTTGTAGTGTAAACCTTCTGTTCTACACAAGCATACACCTGAATTTATATTTCTTTTCCACGTAAAGAGTTCATCACATGAAACCCCCACTTACAAGTCTCCTTGTTCCTCTTAAGTTCCTTTGATGTTTCCTGCTTTGTCACCATTTAATTTGGTGATCTCAGATGTGTTGTCTATATATACATGATGTCAGGGCCACAAGTGTAATCCACCCTTCTAAAAATGGTTTCAGGCAGAATATAAAGTGGGTGTGTAGTTAATAGTACACACATGAAATGTGCTAGTCTTTTATCAAGAATCAGTCCATAGTTCCACGGGATGTTACAGAGAATTTCATTGTGAATATGCCACCCCAGTTATGAATGTAGTAACATGGAGAAAGGGAAAAGAATGTTCCTTACAACATGAATCACAATTTTCATCACATATTAATATAATTAATATTAATTATATTAATATTATTAATAATAATAACTCACATATTAAACTTAAGGATGGAAAAACAGTAGCTGATATAGGTAGTGAGCAAGGAAAATTAAGAATAGTGAACTGGATAAGGACTAACCTTCAGATAAGAAAAAAGATGTTCATCCAATAAATAATGTTGATAATTATAAGACATTCTGAATATATCCAATACCACTGAGGTCCAAACCTCTCAACCTATAATTTGCATTCTATCAAGTGTTAGCGTGGTGCATTCATCTTTAATCCATTTAAATTTGAGTATTAGGGCTACAGTAAAATAGCGGTGAGTTTATTATTATTTAGCATCAGGAGAATTGATGTTATGACTCACCCAAATGAAGCACCAGTTTTCTAGGAACTAATGTCTTCTATGTTAATTCTATAATTTATATGAGGAAAAAAAGAACAATTCTTTTCTCATAAAAGATATTTTCCCTGGTTTAAGTGTGTTCTAACCAAAGTTCACATGCTTTACATGAGGTTTGTCTAATGCCACCTTTCTTTTTATTTTTAATTGTTATTATTTATTATTATGTATCCTGGCTATGGCCCTTCCCCCATCTCTTCCATGCCCCTCCCCTAATCCACTGATAGGGGAGGGTCATATCTCCTTCTATTTGGCCTAGCCTATCAGGTCTCATCAGGATTGGTTGCATTGTCTTCCTCTGTGGCCTGGCAAGGCTGCATCCCCCAGCGGGAGGTGATCAGAGAGCCTGCCATGGAGTTCATTCCAGAGACACCTCCTGCTCCCCTTACTAAGGAATTCCACTTGGACACTGAGACAATGGGCTACATCTGAGCAGGGTAATGGCACCTTT
>NW_026590594.1:0-3773 GCF_907164565.1 Psammomys obesus | reverse complement strand
ATTGTCCTAGAACTGTGCACATGCGGTGCATGAAAGTAAATTAGTAAAATGGTGGAAGTACAGTCAGGGAGGCAGCAAACGGTTCTGCTCTGTTTCTACTGACCCCAACCCCTGCTGCCATGATGAAAGAAAAGAGGAGTTCCAGCACCCATGGCTCCTCAGTCTGCCTTCATCATACACCACCTGTTACCTGTTCTGTTTGAGTACCTGTTACCCAAGCACTTAATTTAGATAAATTTGTGAGACTGACTGCCTTCCAGAGTTGACGTATAAAAATTGAAAAAAATCAAAACATTTAGACTACATTAGCTTTGCTATTACAGGTTGTACATTATAAGTAATGATTAATAATAACTAATTGTATAATCATGTGATTTAAGTTATATCATAACATGTTTTCTCTGTACTTTTATAGCCATTGTATTTAACAGCAACTAACATGGATTCGGTGAACGAACTTATGCAGATTATAGTACAAATAATAGGAATGCATGTAAGTTACTTTCGAGCTACTTTAAGTTCACATAGAGTGTTGTTTTTGATTTCTGAATATGTGCAGATGTGCATATAAATAGATTCAGAAGATACTCGATTATGACAAATTTTCCAATCATATTTTACAGTATCCTTTTGGATATAAAAACATTAAGATATAATAATAGTCTTTAGAGGGACTTTGTTTTTTGAATTGTTGTCTAAGGTTCATGTGACATAAACTCATTGCCCAATGGCATTGAGCTACACTTTTAGTTTCACTAGATAATAAACATTGATTGTAATACATAATTGAGGTTCCTTGGCCATATGCACATATCTGGTTTAAAGGATGCCAATCTTAGAGGAAAGTAAGTTTTTCTTTTCTTTTTAAATTTCATTGTACTCCCTCTTTGGTATAATTTCTTCTCTTATCCCATTTCTTCTTTTTTCATTCTTGTCTGTGTTCAGGTACAGGTTTATATCTTTTGGATTTTTTTTAATCTTTAGTAAATCTTTAATAAACGTGTCTCTGTGTATTTCTGTCTCTATTCTTTCTGCATATATATATATATGTGTATAACCTTTTCTTTCTGTTTTAAATATGCATGGATATCTCTGTGTAATTGTGCGTCTCTATCTGGGTATGTTTCTCTGTTTCTGAATATGTCCTTCTGCATCACCTTATGGGAGTTTGCAGATCTCTGTGAGGGTGTCTCTCTGTCTCTGTGTTTCTTTCTCTGTTTCTGTCTCTTCCCCTCTTTCTATCTGCATATGTGTGTGTTTGTCGAGGTAAAGGTGGGATGTGGTGTGGGTTTCTACCTGAGTGTGTATGTTTGTTAGTTTTAACACTTAAGAATCTTATAGGACCTATTTTCTTTTTTATTTTTCTTTTTAGTTACATTTTGTTAACTCTGTGTCCCAGCTGTATCCCGCTCCCTCATTCCCTCCCCAACCCCACACTCCCTCCCTGGTCTCCTCCCTGCCCCTTTCCAAGTCCCCTGAAAAAGAAAAATAAAATAAAAATAAAAAAATAAAAAAAATAAAAAAATAATAAAAAAAAATAAAAATA
The DNA here is from genome assembly GCF_907164565.1 of Psammomys obesus. Classification (NCBI taxonomy): domain Eukaryota; kingdom Metazoa; phylum Chordata; class Mammalia; order Rodentia; family Muridae; genus Psammomys; species Psammomys obesus. The sequence goes on along the minus strand of NW_026590594.1, from coordinate 2,227 downwards.
AAATATCCTCAAGTTAAAAAAAAAAAAAAAGAATCTTATAGGACATGACAATGGTTTATAATCAGGAATCAACAATAAAGTAAAATTGATGATTACTCCAATTACAGCATATTTTCACTTTAGCCAGTTTTAAGGGGCTAAATATTTCAACAGCATATTCTATTTAAATGACTGTTTCAGATGGAGGCATGGCACTGTGAGCAGTAGCTATGCTGTGGAACTTGTTTTCAGCATCTGGACTATATTCCAGGTTGGACACATATCCTCCTGCTCCACAGACTGACCATCTCTAATGAAAGCGAAAAAAATGTTTTCCCCCTTAGTTTCTCTGAAAGCTTCTCCGTCTATATTTTGTTTGTTTTGTTGTTTTTCTTTTTCTTCTGTCTGTCCTTTTCTCTTTGTTTGTTTGATTTTTTACTATATTGTTCAGTCTGCTGAATTTACAAAAGACATCACAGCCACTGTGGGTGTATGACACCCTGGGTACTATATTATGTGTACGTGTCAAATTATAGTTCAATGTTCCATTTACAGGCTGGACAGACAGACATAAGAAATCTTAGTTAACCATATTATTGGTTAGTATGTATGGCTGAATGGAAATTCTTAGCCCATAATCATTCAGCTTCATCTTATTTAACCATAATATCGGTTAGTGTGTATGGCTGGCTGGAAATTCTTAGCCTATAATCATTAAGATTCAATTACGGTCAGTAGATCTAAGCTCCAGCAGAGATGAAAGACAAGTACTCAGGGTTTTCTCCTGAAATCAGCCCTATTTACTCAAACCTATGGTCAGAAGGCAAATAATGAATACTGCTCTTACAAACATTCCTGCTAGAGGGATGGAAATGATTAGGAAAGAAATGATAAGACCCTTCAAGAGGCCACTGTCAGATCACTTGTGATTTTTTTTTTAACCTCCCAGAATGTTCAAGAATTCCAGCTATGGTTCTGTTGTGGCCATAAAGAAGCTCCCAGACCACTGCAAGGTGAGTAGCAGGAATATCTGAGTTCAATGGACTAAACTTGAATTCTCAATCTTTCCATTTTTTATTCTTAAATTTAAATACACATTAAAAACAATGAAACTTAGAAATCATTTCATTCATTTAAGTGATAATTGACAACAATTTAATATAAACTTCAGACACATGGTAAGTTTTTTTTATGTAACATTCTAAGGTGGTGAAAAATTAACTCACATTTTCCTGTGCTTTATCCATTTGAGAAACAGAAGTTTTCTGAAAAGACAAACAACAAAACTTTCGTTGTCTTGTTTCTGGTGAAAAAAAAATCATCTGTTGAACATTAAAGAAAATCTAGCCAGCTAGAGAGGTGCCTCAGTGGCCCCAGCATCCACATGGTAGCTCACAGGCCTCCAAAGCTTCATTGGGGATTTGATTCTCTCTTCTGACCAGCTCAGGCACTGGCACAACATGGTACACAGATATACTTGTCAGCTAAACACTCACATACATAAATAAGTCTAAAATTAAAATGCAACACCTTTAAAAATATTCTGTATGCTCCAAAAAATGTGGATTCAGTTTGGGAAAGCAAATCTGAAATATAGCAATTTCTCTGAATTCATTTAAAAATGTTCACCATCTCTCCACTATCAGTATTCCCTCCCATTGCATGAGAAAACATATTCATATTCCTGGAGCCTTCATGACTGAATCACCTGCTATTCCATATGCTGCGATTTTCTAGAAATTTTCACCAGATAATTGACAAATATGTAATTAACAAAATCAACGAACGCATTAATATAAGAATTTTGAATCCGAAACCACCAATGATCTAACAAGCCTGACATTTTTAAAATCAGTTTATATTTTACATTTTTTAATTAATTACAGTTTACTAACTTTGTATCACACTTGTAGCCCCCTCCCTCTTTCCCTTCCAATCCCAACTTCCTTCCCTCTTCTCCAATCATACCCCTCCTCCAGTCCACTGATAGGGGAGGTCCTCCACCCCTTCCATCTGATCCTAGTCTATTAGGTCTCACCAGGAGTGGCTGCATTGTCTTCCTCTGTGGCCTGGTAAGGTTGTCTCCCTCCCTGAGAGGGAGGTGATCAAAGTGGCAGCCACTGATTTCATGTCAGAGACAGCCCCCACTCCCCTTATTAGTGAACCCACTTAGACACTGAGCTGCCATGGGCTACATCTGTGTAGGGGTTCTAGGTTATCTCCATGAATGATCCTTGGTGAAAAAGGG
>NW_026590593.1:1447-5496 GCF_907164565.1 Psammomys obesus | reverse complement strand
GCCCTGATTGCCTCTTGAGTTATTTTGTTTCGCAGAAACCAAGGTACCTGAGCTCCCTGAGGAGCAAGTGTAACAAGTACTCTCTGACTCTATAATTTCCTTAGTCATTGTCAACAAGGTTCAAGATTCATCTTTTCCTTTCATCTTTTTGTCTTTCTTTCTTCCTTTCTGTCTTTCTTTAATTTTGTCTTTTGTATATAGAAAAATACAATGTCCTCTCTGAAATTTAGTATAAATTTCTTCCTGTGAGAATTTGGACAAATTAGGATGAAGGCCCCCCAAAATTCATCTTGACTACAATATCACATATGTTAACAGTCACAGACAATTTCTCAATTTTCTTCTAGACCCAGTCAAGAAATTATACAAATTCAGCACTCCATACATAGTAGAGTCCATCAATTGAGGTCTATTATTATATTCTCAGTCTAAGAAAATTCAGTACCTTTATCACATATAAATACGGGCTCATGAAAATAACCACTGGACTTTTAAAACACTTTTGTGTTAGGTTACCATGGAAGTGGCATGAGACAGAAGTATAAGCAGAGAGAATGAGTTACCTGAGGCATATATTCCCAAAATTCAGAAAGGAGAAGTGTTTCCTTAGCTAAGTACAGGATTGAAAATACCAATCAAAGATTTATTTTTTTTTTCTTTTTGAATTTTATTTTTTTTCTTATCAGTTACATTTTATTAACTCTGTATCCGAGCCATGTCCCGATCCCTCATTCCCTCCCAGTCCCTCCTTCCCTCCCTCATCTCCACCGTGCCCATTTCCAAGTCCACTGATAGGGGGGACCTCCTTCCCATTCATCTGATCCTGTTTTATCAGGTATCTTCAGGACTGGCTGCAAAGCTCTCCTCTGTGGCCTAACAGGACTGCTCCTCCGTTGGGGGGTGGGAAGGCCAAAGAGCCAGTCATTGAGTTCCTGTTAGAAATAGTCCTTGTTCCCCTCACTATGGGAAACCAATTGGTTACTGAGCTACCACAGGCTACATCTGAGCAGAGGTTCTAGGATACATTCACACATGGTCCTTGGTTGCATGTCAGTCTCAGAAAACACCCTGTGCCCAGATATATTTGGTCCTTGTGGAGCTCCTATCCTTTCCTCATCAGACTAACTCCCCTTCTTTCTTATGATTCCCTGTACTCTACCAAAGGTATGGTCATGAGTCTTTGCTTTGAAAACAGTGCTAGTTAGTCTTTCAGATGCGCTCAGTAGACTCAGGTCATACATTCAATGCACATCCCATCTGTCTTTCTAAACGAGGATTGATCATCTTACCCCATGTCCACTCTCTTGATTATCTTTATTAGGTGTATAGATTTCATTATGTTTATCATATCTTATAGGTCTATATAAGTGAGTATATACCGTGTTTGTCTTCTCCTTCTGGGATATTTCACTGAGGATGATCTTTTCTAGATCCCACCATTTGCCTACAAATTTCACGATTTCCTCCTTTTTGATTGCTGAGTAGTATTCCATTGTGTAATACAATTTCTGTACCTATTCCTCCATTGATGGACATCTGGGTTGTTTCCAGGTTCTGGCTATTACAAATAAAGCTTCTATAATCATGGTTGAGCAAGTGTCCCTTTTGTGTACTTGAGCAAACTTTGGGTATATACCTAGCAGTGGTATAGCTGGGTCTTGAGAAAGCATTATTCCTAATTGTCTTAGAAAGTGCCAGATAGATTTCCAGAGTGGCTGTACCAGTTTACATTCCCACCAGCAGTGGAGGAGGGTTCCCCTTTCTCCACAACCTCTCCAGCATGTGTTGTCATTTGAGTTTTTCATCTTGGCCATTCTGATGGGTGTAAGGTTAAATCTCAGGGTCGTTTTGATTTGCATTTCCCTGATGGCTAATGACGTTGAGTATTTCTTTAAGTGTTTCTCTGCCATTCGATATTCCTCTACAGAGAGTTCTCTGTTTAGCTCTGTTCTCCAATTTTTAATTGGATTACTTGGTTTGCTGCTTTTCAGCTTCTTTAGTTCTTTGTATATACTGGATAATAGTCCTCTGTCAGATAAAGGGTTAGTGAAGATTCTTTCCCAATCTGTAGGCAGTCGTTTTGTTTTGATGACAGTGTCCTTTGCTTTACAGAAGCTTTTCAGTTTCATGAGGTCCCATTTATTGATTGTTGCTCTTAGAGCCTGTGCTGTTGGTGTTCTGTTCAGGAAGTTGTCTCCTGTGCCAATGAGTTCTAGACTGTTCCCCACTTTTTCTTCTAACAGATTTAGAGTATCTGGTTTTATGTTGAGGTCTTTGATCCACTTGGACTTTAGTTTTGTGCAGGGTGATAAATATAGATCTATTTTCATTTTTCTGCATGTGAATGTCCAGTTGGACCAGCACCATTTGTTGAAGATGCTGTCTTTTTTCCATTGAATGGTTTTGGGTTTTTTGTCAAAAATCAAGTATTCATAGGTGTGGGGGTTTATTTCTGGGTCTTCTATGCGGTTCCATTAATCCTCCTTTCTGCTTTTATGCCAATACCATGCAGTTTTTATTACTTTTGCTTTGTAGTACAACTTGAGATCGAGATCGGGGATGGAGATACCTCCAGATTATCTGTTGTTGTACAGGATTGTTTTGGAGATTCGTTTTTTGTTTTTTTTTTGTTTTTTGTTTTTTGTTTTTTTTTCTCCATATGAAGCTGAGAATCTTTTTTTCAAGGTCTGTAAAGAATAGAGTTGGTATTTTGGTGGGGATTGCATTGAATCTGTAGATTGCTTTTGGCAGGATGGCCATTTTCACAATGTTAATCCTACCAATCCATGAGCACGGGAGATCTTTCCAACTTCTGAGGTCTTCTTCAGTTTCTTTCTTCAGAGACTTGAAGTTTTTCTCAAACAGGTCTTTCACTTGCTTAGTTAGTGTCACCCCAAGGTACTTTATGTTATCAGTGGCTATTGTGAAGGGTGTTGTTTCCCTAATTTCTTTCTCGGCCCTTTGGTCTTTGGTATACAGGAGGACTTCTGATTTTTTTGAGTTGATTTTTTATCCTGCCACTTTGCTGAAGGTGTTTTTCACCTGGAGGAGTTCTCTGGTTGAATTTTTGTTGTCGCTCATATATAATATCATATCATCTGCGAATAGTGACACTTTGACCTCTTCCTTTCCGATTTGTATCCCCTTGATCTCCTTTAGTTGTCTTATTGCTTGGACTTCTTATGGCTAGGACTTCAAGTACTATGTTGAAGAGGTAGGGAGAGAGTGGGCAGCCTTGTCTTGTCCCTGATTTCAGTGGGATTGATTTAAGTTTCTCTCCATTGAGTTTGATGTTGGCTATAGGCTTGCTGTATATTGCCTTTACTATGTTTAGATATGTGCCTTGTATTCCTGATCTCTCCAAGACTTTAAACATGAATGGGTGTTGGACTTTGTCAAATGCTTTTTCAGCATCTAAGGAGATGATCATGTGGTTTTTCTCCTTCAGTTTGTTTATGTGGTGGTTTACATTGATGGATTTCCATATGTTGAACCACCCTTGCATGCCTGGGATGAAGCCTACTTGGTCGTGGTGGATGATATCTTTGATGTGTTCTTGGATTCGGTTTGCAAGTATTTTATTGAGTATTTTTGCGTCAATGTTCATAAGAGAGATAGGTCTGAGGTTCTCTTTTTTTTGTTGGGACTTTGTGTGGTTTAGGTATCAGGGTGACTGTTGCTTCATAGAATGAGTTTGGTAATGGACCTTCTGTTTCTATTTTGTGGAATAGTTTGAGGAGAATTGGTGTGAGCACTTCTTTGAAGGTCTGGTGGAAGTCTGCGCTGAAACCATCTGGTCCAGGGCTTTTTTTGGATGGGAGACTGTGAATGACTGCTTCAATTTCCTTGGGGGATATTGGGCTGTTCAGTCTTTCTACCTGATATTGACTTAATGTTGGAATATGGAATCTATCAAGAAAATTGTCCATTACATTTAGATTTTCAAATTTTGTGGCATATAGGCTCTTGTAGTATGACCTAATGATTGTTTGAATTTCCTCAGTGTCTGTAGTTATGTCACCCTTTTCATCTCTGATTTTGTTGATTTG
>NW_026590593.1:0-1347 GCF_907164565.1 Psammomys obesus | reverse complement strand
TATTGGGCTGTTCAGTCTTTCTACCTGATCTTGACTTAATGTTGGAATATGGAATCTATCAAGAAAATTGTCCATTACATTTAGATTTTCAAATTTTGTGGCATATAGGCTTTTGTAGTATGACCTAAAGATTGTTTGAATTTCCTCAGTGTCTGTAGTTATGTCATCCTTTTCATCTCTGATTTTGTTGATTTGGATAGATTCTCTCTGCTTTTTAGTTAGTTTGGCTAAGGGTTTGTCTATCTTGTTGATTTTCTCAAAGAACCAGCTTTTTGTTTCATTGATTCTTTGAATAGTTTTATTTGTTTCTAATTGATTGATTTCAGCCCTGAGTTTGATTATTTCCAGACTTCTGCTCCTCTTGGGTGTATCTGCTTCTTTTTTTCCTAGGGTTTTCAGTTGGGCCGTTAAGTTGTTTGTATGTGATGTTACGAATTTCTTCTTGCAGGCACTTAGTGCTATAAATTTTCCCCAAAACACTGCTTTCAATGTGTCCCATAAATTTGGGTATGTTGTGCCTACATTTTCATTGAATTCTAGGAAGTCGTTAATTTCTTTCTTTATTTCTTCCTTAATCCAGCTGTCATTGAGTAACAAGTTGTTCAGTTTCCATGTGCGTGTAGGCTGTTTGTTATATCTGTTGTTGCTGAGGTCCAGCTTAAGACCATGGTGGTCAGATAGAATATATGGGATTATTTCAATCTTTTTGTATCTGTTGAGGCTTGCTTTATGACCAACTATATGGTCTATTTTGGAGAAGGATCCATGAGGTGCTGAAAAGAGGGTATACTCTTTTGAGTTTGGATGAAAAGATCTGTAGACATCTATTAGGTCCATTTGATTTAGGGTCTCTGTAAGTGTTTTCATTTCCCTATTTGTTTTCTGTCTATTTGATCTGTTCCTTGGTGAGAGTGGAGTGTTGAAGTCTCCCACTATTAGGGTTTTATAATCAATATGTTATTTAAGCTTTAATATTGTTTCATTTATGAATGTAGGTGCTCTTGTATTTGGGGCATATATATTCAAAATTGTGATGTCTTCTTGGAGGATTTTTCCTTTGGTGAGAATATAGTGGCACTCCCTATCTATTTTGATTAACTTGGGTTGAAAGTCTATTTTATTAGATATTAGGATGGCTACTCCCACATGATTTCTGGAACCATTTGCTTGAACGACATTTTTCCAGCCCTTTACTCTGAGGTAGTGTTTATCTTTGTTGCATAGATGTGTTTCTTGGATGCAAGAGAATGATGGATCCTATTTCCGCAACCATTCTGTTAGTTTGTGTCTTTTAATTGGAGAGTTGAGTCCGTTGATGTTGATAGAAACTAGTGACCAACAATTGTT
>NW_026590592.1:15739-17378 GCF_907164565.1 Psammomys obesus | reverse complement strand
GTCACTGTTGGTTGCCTTTTAGATATCTGGAAACAGGCTAGATTATTTAAAAAAAAAAAAAAAAAAAAAAAAACCTAGCTGATGAGACCACTGGTGGCAAGAGTCATTGAGACTGGAAAGGCTACCCTCAAACCAGACAGCACTCCTGTTGTAGAGAGGGGAACACCAACCCACCCACAAAAACATCCCACCCACAACTTACGCTGCCTACAGGATGTGCAGGGATAAAAATAGAGCAGAGATTGAGGGAATGTGTAACAAGTGCCTAGCCAACCTGAGACCCACTCCATGGGAGAGAGCCAAGCCCTGACACCATTGGTGATGCTCTACCGTATTTGTGCATGGGAGCCTAGCATGGCTGTCTTCTGAGAGGGTCTGCCCAGCAATGCATGAGTTAAAACAGCAACAAAAAACAAGACTCAGCCAAATACTAGGCAGAGTGTAGGCAGCCATGTCGAAGAGTCGGGGGAAGGATAGAAGGACCCAGAGGGAACAGCAACGCTACAAGAAGACCAACAGTCACAACTAGCCTGGGACCAGAGGGGCTTTTGGAGAGTGAAGCATCAACCAAAGACCATTCATTACTAGACATATATACTCCTTTACAGATGTATACCCAATGGGCAGCTTAGCCTTTATGTGAGACCCCAGAAAGGAGATGTGGGCTATCTGCTCTGACATGGTCTCTATGGTCTCGACTTTCAATCACTCCCCTCTGGTGGGGACCGCCTTGCCAGGATAATGTGAAAGAGGGAGAACACAGTCCTAATGTGAATGGAGGTGCTGGGGTGGGTTTGGGGGATGATGTCCCCTTTTCTGAAAGTCAGGGGAGGAGGAATGGAGAAGTAGGGAGGAACAGAGGAGAGGAGAAGCAAGGGAGGAGGGAGGGGCGATGACTGAGATGTAAAGAATAACTAACTAAAAACCTAGCTGAGGCTGAGAAAGGGAAGTGGGAGAACAGAGTGGGGAGAGGCATCTGTCGGAAGGTACTGTTAGGAGAGAGCTGAGCCAGGAGAGCTGGCCTGGGCAGATGGGTGAGAGCAGATGTTACAGTGTGGAGCTGCTGATACTGGGAAAACTGGGAGAAGGGACTGTTTAAGCAGACTGTTGGGGACAGAGGGAGGAATGGTTGGAGGAAATGTTTGAAGGGGCTGGGGAAGCGGGGAGGAGGGCTGGCAGGGAGTGAAGAGAAGTGGTTACCGCATGTAACCATCTGCTACTAAGACTTTACACGCATGTGTGTACACACACAGAGAGACAGAGAGAGAGTTTTCAAAACAAAAGCTAAGAGGCATTCAAAGCTAGGTAAACAGCTCGATGGCTAACAGCACTGGCTGCTCAGAGTACCTGGGTTCAGTTCTCAGCACCCATTAGGAAAATCACAACCATTAGGAACTCTAGTGTAAGGTGATCCAGTGTTCTCTTCTGGTCTCCATGGACACCAGACATGCATGTGGTAATCGTACAGATGCGAGCAAAACACTCATACACATACATCTCTAAAAAAGAAGAAGAAGGAGGAGGAGAAGGAGGAGGAGGAGGAGTTGGAGGAAGAGGAAGAGGAAGAGAAGAAGAAGAAGAAGAAGAAGAAGAAGAAGAAGAAGAAGAAGAAGAAGAAGAAGAAGAAGAAGAAGAAGAA
>NW_026590592.1:14136-15729 GCF_907164565.1 Psammomys obesus | reverse complement strand
AAGAAGAAGAAGAAGAAGAAGAAGAAGAAGAAGAAGAAGAAGAAGAAATCCAAGTAGGGACTCCAATATTTTTGGTAACATGCGGTGGCTATATTGGGACTCCCCAGAAATTCTAGTGACACTACCATCCCAGCCTTGAGACATTTCTTTCACACAAAGGTGATGGTGACTCAAATGCCAGGCTTAGGAGTGACAGAATGGCATAGTCAGGTGGGTCTCCTAGGAGCTTCTCAGCCAAGTGGAGCACCTCCTTCCAAGAGTAAAATGGGGCACCCAGCACACTGGCATGTTCTCCTGCTTTACCCACAGGTGTTGTATCTCATGATGTCTTGGCCTGAACCCGTGACCCGTTGGATCCCACAACCTCTTCCTGCCGCTGCATATGTCTCAGAGTCTGTCAACTGGGATTCTCTCCCTCAAGAATTCACCAACCTGACCAGCCTTCTATACTGGCCTCCAACTGGTGGGCACAACAGTGACTTTTTAGCCTCAACCAGCCCCAAAACCTCCACCTACCACCTGGTGGGTCCTGCCCAGGCCACCTATATTCTGGGAAGTAACCTAGAGGCCATCCTTGTGGCTAGGGATCACTGGGGTAGGCCCAAGGCTCATGGTGGGGATCTGTTTCGGGCACAGCTGCTGGGCCCGGAAGTGAAGGCAGGAGTCCCAGGGGAGGTGAAGGACCTGGAGAATGGCACCTACCTCTTGTCCTTCCCCCTGCTCTGGGCTGGCAGGGCCCAGGTGCAAGTGCGGCTGATCCACTCCAGCGAGGCAGTTGGGGTCCTGCAGAGAGTCTGGAGAGAAACACGGGCCACCGTGGATTTTAGAGGGTATTTCCAAGGAACGAATGGCATTCAAGAGGTTGTCACCTGCAACGTGGACCCCCAGTCGACTGGAGCCAGAGGGCCGACCTGCCAGTACAAGGATGTGGTTTCTGGGGAGATCTGGTTCTGTGCTCAGCCCCCAACTTTGCCCTGCAGTGCTTTAGTGGGTCACTCGAGTGGACGTTACCTGAAGGTGACCACACCACATGATGAACTCCTGCTGGCTGGGTAAGACACCTAGGATCTTGAATGTTCCCAGTTCTAACTGCAGGTATGTGGAGGTCAGGAGACAACTTGAGGAAGTCAGTTCTCTCCTTCCACCATGAGGGGCCCAGCTATCACACTGAGTCTGTCAGGCTTGGCAACAAGCACCTTCATCATCATCACCATCACCATAATCACATCATTATCATCAACATCACCATCATCATCACCATCACAATCATCATCACCATCACCATCATCACCATCATTATCATCTACATCACCATCACCATCATTATCACCATCATCACCGTCACGATAATCATCACAATCGCCAGCATTATCATCATTTCATCATCATCATCATTATCATCAACAACATCACCATCACCACCATCATCATCACCATCATTGTCATCATCATTTAGGGATTCCTGATGCCCAGAGTGAACTTGAATTCCTTGGTGTTTAAGGGTGACCTTTTAGTGCAGGCAGAAAAGTCAAGTTCAAGGACCTTCTTGGCTTGGGATGCCTGAGCATGAGATCCTGTGTCAAAAAGGCAGGC
>NW_026590592.1:9926-14126 GCF_907164565.1 Psammomys obesus | reverse complement strand
AGGAAAAATTGGGGTCCTGCCAGCCCAAGGGTGTCTGAGTAGGTGGTGAGCAGAGCTCAAGCTGGAAGGAAGAGCTGATTCTGGTCCTTCCAGCCATAGCAAACTAGCAAGGGAGGGCCAGTGTCCATATTATTGTCTGTAAAGGTTCTGTTTTGGTTGTTGATTGTTTTTGTTTTTGTTTTTCTGAGACAGGGTTTGTCTGTGTAGCCTTGACTTTCCTAACTCACTTTGTAGACCAGGCTGGTCTTGAACTCACAGAGATCTGCCTGCCACTGCCTCCCTGAGTGCTGGGATCACAGGCATGTGCCACTGCACCTGGCTCCACAGAGGTTCTAAATGTGGTGTTTGCAAAGCAGTGAACCAAGAGGCCATGACTAGCCAGGCACTCACAGTATTCAGAGGGACACAACCTCTCTCCCGGGGCTCCCTCAGACAGGAAGAACCTGGAGGCATTGATGCCCCCCTCAAGAAGTGAGGGACCCCTGTGTTCATCGTTTCCCCAGCCCAAAGGGAAACTGAAGTGGGGGGCAAAGAAGATCTGTAGGGGCCTCCCCAATAGCAGACAGAGCTGGAATGAGAGTGGTGCTTGATTTTCCACATGAACAACAGAGAGAGAGAGAGAGAGAGCAAAAGAGAGACAGAGACAGAGAGAGAGAGAGAGAATGAAGTCTTTGTTAAAAAAAAAAAAACGTGCTCCACCTCTGACAAGCACAAAGAACACTGGGCACAGGGTGGAATGTACCAGTTGCTTTATCCCTGAGGAGACCACATACAGTGCCCCAGAGAAGGCAAAGTTGGTCTAGAGGCTCAGGGACAGTGATCCAAGAGTGCAGCCACTCGAAGGTCTGGGCCAGGGTTCGACAGCCTGATTGCCAGCATCCTCTAAGCCCCAAACGGATGGACACTGACCCAAGTACTTGAGGGGCTTCAATGTGTGGCCACCACTCCTGGAGGGAAGGTGCTGGCCACCAGCCACCAAGCCCTAGGCTGGGGGAAGGGCTCCAGCTGTGTGCATGAAGCACCCAGCCAGCAGGTCAATGTTCTGGGGCAGTAAACATGGCCAATCCTATAGAAAGGTCCTGTTGGATTTTTCAGACAAGTCTCTCACTGAGCATGGAGCTGGCTTTTCAGCTAGGCTGGCTGCTCAGTGAGGCCCTGGGCTCTGCTGTCTCCACCTCCCCAAGTGCTGGGGTTCCAGGCGCACCATATCCAACTTTCACAAATGTTCTAGAGTTCAATCTTAGGCCATCTCCCTTGCACATCACCCACCAAGACATCTCCCCAGCCCTAACATGGGTTTTATTCCAGGACTTTAACCTCCTTCCTGCCAGGGAAGTATGTGCTGTGGTCAGCCCTGAGGTGTAACAGCATACTTCCTGGCTTCAAATGTTCTCACTGTCTTTTACTGTGCTTTTAAAGGCCCACTTTACAGGCTGGAGAAATGGCTTAAAGGAAGCATACTTGTCTAGATCTTGGACAAAGTACAAGACGCCATCCCTGGCTCGATAAGAAAATATTTTATTAAGGTGTAACACACGTACAAACAACAGCTGTGGACATATATAATCTATGCAATGTCCTGAATTTACAATAAGTATACACCTTTGAGGCCACCTCCACAATCCCTGCTGGACACATATCCATCACCTCATAGACGCCAAACTTTTAAGCTTAAGGATGTCAGGAGTGACGAGTACAGGAACAAGGGGTTGGAGCGGAACTCTGAGGTTCAGAGCCCTGGCTGCTCTTCCAGAAGACCTGAGATAAGATCTCAGCAACCATGTTGGGTGACTCTCACCTGCCTGTGGTTTCAGCCTAAGGTAATCCTCCATCTGGCCTTTGCACACGGATGGCATACACACAAGCACATATGTTTAAACAAAAATAAAGAACACCAGGGTAAATTCAGCTTCTGCTGGGCAGTGTGGTGCCTACCTACCAGGTTGGCACTCTGGAAACAGGAAGGCCACAGTTCAAGCCTGGCCTCTCCTCGTATTGAATTCAAACTTAGGGTGAAACCCAGAGCTTCGTGAGTGCCAGGCAGGCGCGCTCCAGCTGTGTTCCTAAGTCCTGGCACCTCCGTGTTCTCTCCACAGCACCAGCTCTCCCCTCTCCCTCTGGGTCCCTTCTCCCTGCTAAAAGGGTCCTCTTCAGGCTTGGGCTCTGACTTTGGAGGACGAGGTTGAACAAACACTCATGTGGATCATCTCTGTGGCTCTTCCTGCTCCTTGTAGCCTTCCTTGGTGTGTGGTGGAGAGAGCAGGGCCTAAGCCCTGGGTTCAGAAAGGCAGTGGCACACAGCCTTGGCCTCTGCGGGGTCTCCATTGGCTCTTCTTCACATGCTTGCAATCCTTGGTTCTGACAAGGCTTCTGATGTTGTTCAGCTGAGGTTGGTGTTGCCTCGCTGTTTTAGAGATGGTCTCACTATGCAGGCCTAGCTGTCCTGGAGTGGGCTATATGCAGCAGGCTGGCCTTGAACTCACACAGATCAGCGTGCTTTGGCCTTAAGAATGCTGGTATTAGAAGCGTGCGTTTCCCACACCTGCTACTTTATTTTGCTTTTGAAACAATCTTGGGTAACACAGGTTGACCTGAACCTCCTTTTTTCAATTTTTAAAAAGTGTGTGTGTGTGTGTGTGTGTGTGTGTGTGTGTGTGTGTGTGTGTAGGTCAGAGGGCACCTTGCTGAGATAGAGTCTCTCTTTTCACCTCATGGGTCCACATCAACCTCAGGCCATCAAGACTGGATACTGAGACACATTAACGGCCTTTGAAAATTACTCACCTGTTTATGATTACATATGTGTCCGTGCGTGGGTGAGGGTATGTGTATGCCACAGTGAGTGTGTGTGAGGTCAGAGGAAAACTCTGTGGAGTAGTTGTCACCTTCCACCTTTATGTGGGGCCTGGAGAATTGACTCAAGTCACCCCCAGGCTGCCACAGCAAATGCCTTTACCCACTATGTCACTTTGTGGGCACAAGCTCAAGGTTCTGACCCCTTTGCCCTGTCTCCTGAGTTACAGGCCAGAAGCTGACACAGCTGGCTTATTCAGTGCTGAGATTTGAACCCAAAGCATCAAACATAGTAGATAAACATTCTCTAAACTCAGCTGCATCTCAAGCCATTTATGTTCTTTTTGTGTGTTTCTTTCTTTTGAGAAGGGTCTCACTATGTAGCCTTGGCTGGTCTGGAACTTGTTATGTAGACCAAGATGGCCTTCAATTCATAGAAACTGGTTGACTCTGCCCCCCCCCCCATAGGCTTGAGCTACCGTGCCTGGCCCGTCATCATTTTTCTTGATCACCGTAAACTATATAATGTCTAGGAACTCAGTGTTTCCATCTCTAAGTGGAGACAGGAACAGTGCTCCATCCTGAGTGTGGAGGTGTACACCTGGAGCTCTGTAATCAATTAATTGTAGATCTATTTCCTGTGGGCTTCTATGTCTCCTTCCTCCACCCCAATCCCTGTCAACTCCCCAACACCAAGGAGGAAAGAAAGCTTAGTGGGTAGAAGGGACCGTAATCCTCTTTAGGTTCTTCCTGCAGGTTAGGGTCATTGGGCTCCTTGGGGCAAGTCCAACCTTCATAGTTAGGAGACCTGACTTCTCACCAAACTGCACCAACAGCAACCAGGAGCAGCAGGGGGAAGCGGCAGCCCTCTTCTTCCTCAGAGCCACCGACCCTGGGTCTCTCCTGGCTCTGGCATTTATTGTCTCTCAGAGTTGCCAGAATTAAACTATCTGAGCTGCCAAAGTTCAGGGTCCTCTCAGAGTCTGCACGGGACAAATTGTCAGCTCCTGTGGGCAATCTGGGGCAGCCCCATATTTCACACCTGGGATTCAAACAAAACCATGTTTGCATAACATAACAATTTGTTTTGTTTTGATTTTTTTTTTTTGAGACAGTCTGGGTAGCCCTGACTGTCCTGGAACTTGCTTTGTAGCCCAGACTGGTCTCAAACTCACATAAATCTTCCTGCCTCTGCCTGCTGAGTGCTGGGATTAAAGGCATGTACCACCATGCCTGGCACATTACTGAGTTTTGACAGAAACCAAAACTTCCACTACACTTCCCTCCTTTAGTCTAAAAAAGAAGAAGAAGAAGGAGGAGGAGGAGGAGGAGGAGGAGGAGGAGGAGGAGGAGGAGGAGGAGAAGAAGAAGAAGAAGAAGAAGAAGAAGAAGAAGAAGAAGAAGAAG
>NW_026590592.1:0-9916 GCF_907164565.1 Psammomys obesus | reverse complement strand
AGAAGAAGAAGAAGAAGAAGAAGAAGAAGAAGAAGAAGAAGAAGAAGAAGAAGAGGAGGAGAAACTGGCCTTTTCTCTAGTATGAATGAGACTTGTTGCTTTCTTGAAGCAAGGAACTATTGTCAAAGAACCAAACACTTTTTGGATCAATGGTTTCTTGTATAACCTTGTAACTCTGGGCTGCTCATGTCTGGAATGGCTTGTACTTTTTGCTGCTGAGTCTTGAGCTAGGAATTCAAAGCCGTTTGCTAATGGCAACAGATTACCTCGTATGTTACTCTTGGACCTGCACTCATTGGACCGATGATGCCTTTTACCTCGGCGCCCACAAACCCCAGGAAAATCAGCCATTTGTGCCTTGAACACAATGGTGCCAGAAATGGCTTTGCTTTTCTGGCAGAAAGTACCATATTTCTCAGAGTTAACACACTGGGGCTGTTTTGAGTTCTGAGGCTTTTAGCAGCTGGGTCCCAATTTCTTTTCAAATGACCATATTTACTGCAGTTGAAGCAACAAGTGTTTTGGTATCTAAGGCTTTGGCTGGCTACTGAGAAAGCTGCTGGTGGTAAGCTTGTAACCCAGGGCTCTCCTCTGGCAGCTCAGTTTGCTCAAGATTAACCCTTTCTCTTGAAACAGGGTGTTTCTCTTTAACCTTTTCTCCCTGTACTTCTCCTGGGTCCCCAGCCTGCCCAGGAGCTGTGAGAACTTGACACCAAAAGTGCATGGAGTTGGGCAGGGTGGCAATTTCAGGAAACTCTGGTTCTCAGTCTGTACCCTTTTGTTCTCCTTTTCCAGTGGTGCTTTCACTTCCAAGCTCTTCCATCTCAAGCCACAAACTCTCTAGTTGCACAGCCAACTCTGCAATCCTCTCAAACGTGAGAGGATCAAGTGATAATTCTGGTTTCTATATTCTATCCATTGTTCGTTTCTTAGACCCCACATAACCACTTGAACTTTGCCAATCGTTCAACCATTCTCCCAATCTTTTTTGAATGGAATACAGGAAGAAGACTAAGCAAAAACAGAAAATTCCCTCTGGGAGCAAAACAGGAGAGAATCCAGTGGCAGTAGCTGCTATGAACTTTTTGTTGACATCTTGAAACAGTATATTAATTCCTTCATACCCTGCTTCTTCCTCTACAGCATTAGAAACCAGATTTTCCACTATTCCAAGCCCTATATCTGGGTACCTCTTGTAGGCATCTATATTTTAACTATTTTAAGTTCTTATACCTTTATCTCTACATCCGTTCTCCACCCAAATCCCTCCCAACACCACAACATTTTGTAAGAGAGAAAGAAGGGTAGTTCAGGGCAGAAGGGCCACAGTTCATTTTACTACTTCCTGATGGTTAGGGTTGTTGGGTTTCTTGGGGGCAAGTTCAGTCTTCATAGCCAGGATATCTCCAACTTCTTCATGTCAAACTGCATCAACAGCAGCCAGGACCAGCAGGGGGGAGCATCATTTGCCCTCTTTCTCTCTCTAGGCTCTGGTCTTCATTCCCTCTCCACAGTTCTCAGAATTAACCTATCTGCAGCTGGCAAAAGCTCATGCCCATCTCAGAGCCTGTACAAGGGAAATAGTCTGCTGCTGTGGGCAGCCCCCTATCCCACACTTGGGATTAAAACAAAACCATGTTTACATAACATAACTGTTTTTAAAGAAAGCGAAACTTCCACTACAGAGTTCCAGCACTCTCAAGGTGAAGGCAGGAGAATTAGAAAGTCAAAGCCATTCTCAACTGAATAGGAAGTTTAAGACAACCATGAACTTTATAAGACTGTTTCACACACTCACTTACACACACACACACACACACACACACACACACACACACACACACAGACACCATAACAATAACAGAATGTCACAGTTCTCTGTGAGAATACCTGACTGGACCATGGAAATGGATCAGTGGGAAAACATGACTTGAGTTTAAATCCTGGGACATACGTGGTGAAGGGAAGAACTGACTCCCAAAGGGTGTCCTCTGAGTACACACATGTGCTGTGGCCTGCACACACAAATAAACACATGTAAAAAAGTTAATTTACAAAACATTGTAAACAACGCCAGACTTTTTATAAGATGATCATTTTTTAATTTTTATTTTATTTCATTAATTACAGCTTATTTACTTTTTATGCCCGCTGTAGCCCTCTCTGCCATCCCCTTCTTCTCTCACCCTCCCTCTCTCTTCTTCTCTTATTTCCCTCCCTCAGTCCAATGATAGGGTAGGTCCTCCTCCCCTTCCATATGACCCTAGTCTATTAGGTCTCATCAAGACTGGCTTCTTTGTCTTCCTCTATGGACTGGTAAGGCTGCCTCCCCCTCAGGTGGAGGTGATGAAAGGGCCAGCCCATAAGTTCATGTCAGAGACGTCCATGTTCCTATTATTGGAGAACCGTCTTGGACACTGAGCTGCCATGGCTTACATCTGTGCAGGGGTTCTAAGTTATCTCCATGAATGATCCTTTTTTGGAGTATCTATCTCACAAAAGACCCCTGTGCCCAGATATTTTGGTTCTGTTTTTCTCCTTGTGGAGCTTCAGACCCTTCCAGGTCTTTCTATCTCTCCCTTCTGTCATAAGATTTCCTTCACTCTGCCCAAAGTTTGGCTATGCATCTCAGCATAAGTTTCAATACCCTGCTGGGTAGAGTCTTTAAGAGGCCCTCTGTGGTAGGCTCCTGTCCTGTTCCCTGTTTTCTCCCTCTTCCAATGTCCATCCCTTTTGCCCTTCTGAATGAAGATTGAGCATCTTACCCAGGGTCCTCCTTCTTGATCAGCTTCTTTAGGTGTACAGATTTTAGTATGATTATCCTATATTATATGTCTAATATCCACTTATAAATGAGTATATACCATGTGTGTCTTTCTGCTCCTGGGATAATTCACTCAAGATGTCTTTTCTAGATCCCATCATTTGCCTGCAAAGTTCATGATTTCTTTGTTTTTAATTGCTGAGTAGTATTCCATTGTGTAAATGTACCACAATTTCTGTATCCATTCCTCAACTCTGGCTATTACAAATAAAGCTGCTTTGAACATGGTTGAGCAAATGTCCTTGTTGTATACTTGAGCAACTTTTGGATTTATGCCTAGGAGTGGCACAGCTGGGTCTTGAGGTAGCACTATTCCTAATTGTCTGAGAAAGCACCAGATTGATTTCCAAAGTGGTTATACAAGTTTACATTCCCACCAGCAATGGAGTAGGGTTCCTTTTTCTCCACATCCTCTCCAGCATGTGTTGTCACTTGAGTTTTTGATCTTAGTCATTCTGATGGGTGTAAGGTGAAACTTCAGAGTCGTTTTGATTTGCATTTCCCTGATGACTAAGGGTGTTGCGCATTTCTCTAAGTGTTTCTCAGCCATTCAATGTTCCTCTATGGAGAATTCTCTGTTTAGCCCTGTATCCCATTTTTAAATTGGATTACTTGATTTGTGGCTGTTTAACTTCTTAAGTTCTTTATATATTCTGGATATTAGTCCTCTGTCAGATACAGGGTTGGTGAAAATCCTTTCCCAATCTGTAGGCTGTCGTTTTGTTCTGATGACAGTGTCCTTTGCTTTAAAGAAGCTTTTCAGTTTCATGAGGTCCCATTTATTGATTGTTGATCTTAGAGCCTGTGCTGTTGGTGTTATGTTCATGAAGTTGTCTTCTGTGCCAATGAGTTCAAAGCTCTTCAGCACTTTTTCTTCTAACAAGTTTAGTGTGTCCATTTTTATGTTGAGGTCTTTGATCCACTTGGATTTTAGTTTTGTGCAGGGTGATAAGTATGGATCTATTCGCATTTTTCTACATGTAGACATCCAGTTAGACCAGCACTATTTCTTGAAGACGATATCTTTTTTCAATTGTATGGTTTTAGCATCTTTGTCAAAAATCAGGTGCCCATAATTGTGTGGGTTTATTTCTGGGTCTTCTCTTCAATTCCATTGATCCACCATTCTGTTTTTATGCCAGTACCATGCAGTTTTCATTACTATTGCTCTATAGTACAACTTGAGATCAGGGATGGCGATATCTCCAGAAGATCTTTTATTGTAGAGGATTGTTTTAGTGATTCTGGGTTTCTTGTTATTCCATTTGAGGTTGAGAATTTTTCTTTCAAGGTCTGTAAAGAATTGTGTTGGTAATTTGATGGGAACTGAATTTAATCTGTAGATTGCTTTTGGTAAGATGGCTATTTTTACTATATTAATCCTGCCAAGCCATGAGCATGGGAGATCTTTCCATCTTCTGATATCTTCTATTTCTTTCTTGAGAGACTGAAAGTTTTTTCATACAAGTCTTTGACTTGCTTGGTTAGAGTTACACCAAGGTACTTTGTGTCCTTTATGGCTATTGTGAAGGGTATTGTTTCCCTAATTTCTTTATCTTTTTTTTTATTTCTCCCCGGACCCAACTGTCACTGAGTAGCGAGTTGTTCAGTTTCCATGTGTGTGTAGGCTTTTTGCTGTTTCTGCTGTTCTGTGGCTGAAGGTGTTTATCAGCTCTAGGAGTTCCCTAGTAGAATTTTTGGGGTCACTCATATATACTATCATATCATCTAAAAACAGTGATACTTTGACTTCTTCCTTTCCGAACTGAATTCCCTTGATCTCCTTTAATTGTCTTATCGCTCTAGCAAGGACTTCAGATACTATGTTGATGTATGGAGAGAGTGGCAGCCTTGCCTTGCCCCTGATATTAGTAGGATTGATTTAAGTTTCTCTCCATTTAGTTTTATGTTGGCTATAGGCTTACTGTATATTGCCTTTGCTATGTTTAGATAAGTGCCTTTTATCCCTGATCTCTCCAGGACTTTAAACATAAATTAATGTTGGATTTTATCAAATGCTTTTTCAGCATCTAAGGAGATTATCATGTGGTCTTTTTCTTTCAGTTTTTTATCTGGTGGATTACATTGATGGATTTCTGTATATTGATCCACCCCCTGCATACCTGGGATGAAGCCTACTTGGTCATAGCAGATGATATCTTTGATGTGTTCTTGGATTTGGTTTGTGAGTATTTTGTTGAGTATTTTTGCATCAATGTTCATGAGGGAGATTGGCCTGAAATTCTCTTTCTTTGTTGGATCTTTGTGAGGTCTAGTATCAGAATGACTGTCGCTTCATAGAATGAGTTTGGTAATGTTCCTTCTGTTTCTATTTTGTGGAATAGTTTGAAGAGTATTGGTGTTAGCTCTTCTTTGAAGGTCTGATAGAATTCTGCGCTACAAACCATCTGGCCCCGGGCTTTTTTTGCATGGGAGAATTTTGATGACAGCCTCTATTTCCTTAGGGGATATAGGACTATTTAATTGATTTACCTGTTCTTGATTCAGCTTTGGCAATCAATCAAGTGGAATCGATCAAGAAAATTGTCCATTTCATTTAGATTTTCAAATTTTGTGGCATATAGGCTTTTGAAGTAAGACCTAATGATTGTCTGGATTTCCTCAGTGTCTGTAGTTATGTCCCCCTTTTCATTTCTGATTTTGTTGATTTGGATGGTGTCTCTCTGCCTTTTAGTTAGTTTGGCCTTTTAGTTAGTTTGGCTAAGAGTTTGTCTATCTTGTTGATTTTCTCAAAGAACCAGCTCTTGGTTTCATTGATTCTTTGAATTGTTTTACTTGTTTCTAATTTATTGATTTCAGCCCTGAGTTTATCTCCAGCCATCTACTCTTCTTGGGAGTGTCTGCTTCTTTTTTTTCCCCTAGGGCTTTCAGGTAAGCCTTTAAGTTGCTTGTATGAGATATTTCAAATTTCTTCTTGAAAGCACTAAGTGCTATGAATTTTCCTCTTAACACTGCTTTCATTGTGTCCCATGAGTTTGGATATGCTGTGCCTTCATTTTCATTGAATTCTAGGAAGTTTTTTATTTCTTTCTTTATTTCTCCCCAGACCCAACTGTCACTGAGTAGCGAGTTGTTCAGTTTCCATGTGTGTGTAGGCTTTTTGCTGTTTCTGTTGTTGAGGTCCAGCTTTAGTCCATGGTGGTCAGACAGGATACAAGGGATTATTTCAGTCTTCTTGTATCTGTTGAGGTTTGCTTTGTGACCAACTATATGATCTATTTTGGAGAAGGTTCTATGAGGTGCTGAGAAAAAGGTAAATTCTTTTGTGTTTGGTTGAAAGGTTCTCTGTAGATGTCTCTTAGGTCCATTTGATTCATGACCTCTGTCAGAGTCATTGTTTCTTTGTTTAATTTCTGTTTTGTTGAATTGTCCTTTGCTGAGAGTGAGGTGTTGAAGTCTCCCACTATTAATGTGTGGGAATCTATGTGTGTTTCAGTTTTATTAATGTTTTTTTTTACAAATGTGTGTGCTCTTGTATTTGGGGCATAGATGTTCAGAACTGTAATATCTCTTGGTGGAATTTTCCTTTGATGAGTATGAAATGACCTTCCCTATTTCTTTTGATTAATTTTGGTTGAAATCTATTTTATTAGATATTAGAATGGCTACTCCTGCTTGTTTCTTGGATCCATTTGCTTGGAAAACCATCTTCCAGCCCTTTACTCTCAGGTAATGTCTATCTTTGTGACTTGGGTGTGTTTCTTGTATGCAACAGATTGTTGGATCTTGTTTACGTATCCATTCCATTAGTCTTTGTCTTTCTATTGGAGGGTTGAGTCTATTGATGTTGAGAGAGGTTAATGATCAGTGGCTGTTAGATGCTTTGATTTTGCTGTTGGTTGCGGCAGTGTGTTTGTGTGCTTGGGTACTTTTTGTTTTGCTGTAGTGAGGTTATTTATTTCCTGTGTTTTCCTGAATGTAGTTAGCTTTCCTGGGTTGTACTTTTCTTTCTAGTATCTTCTGTAATGCTGGATTTGTGGGTAGGTATTGTTTAAATTTGTTTTTGTCATTGAATATCTTGTTTTCTTCATCTACGATGATTGAGAGTTTTGCTGGGTATAGTAGCCTGGGCTGACATCTGTGTTCTCTTAGGGTCTTCATGATATCTGTACAGGCTCTTCTGGCTTGCATAATCTCTGTTGAGAAGTCAGGTGTGATTCTGATTGGTTTGCCATTATATGGTACTTGGCCTTTTTCCCTTGCAGCTTTTAGTAGTTTTTATTTGTTATGTTTTCTTACTGTTTTGATTATTATGTGGCGGGAGGATTTTCTTTTCTGGTCTAATTTATTGGGTGTTCTGTAGGTCTCTTGTATTCTTATGGGCCTCTCCTTTAAGTTGGGGAAATTTTCTTCTATGATTTTGTTAAAAATATTTTTCTGGGCTTGGGAGGAGGGAATCTTCTTTTTCCTCTATTCCTATTATTCTTAGGTTTTGTCTTTTCATGTTGTCTTGAATTTCTTGGATGGTCTGTGTCAGGAATTCTTTAGATTTAACATTTTATTTGATGGATATATTGATTTCTTCCATTGTATCTTCCACACCTGAGATTCTTTCTTCCATCTCTTGTAGTCTATTGGTTATACTAACCTCTGTAGTTCTTGTTTTCTTCTCTAAATTCTTCCTCTCCATGATTTCCTCCATTTGTGTTTTCTTTAATTTTTCCAATTCTATCTTCATATCTTGAGCCATTTTGTGGATCTCCTTCACCTGTCTGACTGTATTTTCCTTCAATTCCTTCAGCTGTTTGAACATTCCTTTGTTTCTTTTCTTTCTCTAAAGACCACAAACTGGCTACATTTTTCTGTATTTCTTTACCGATGCCCATAATCTGTTTGTCTCTATCTTCCTGTATCTCTTTATGGATGGCCATAATCTGTTTGTCTTTATCTTCCTCTAATTCTTTATGCATTTTATTTGTTTCCTCTATTATTCTCTTATGAGCATAGATGTAAGGTCATCTTCTTGAATTTCATTTATGCTGGGGTGTTCAGGACTACTTACCCCTGGATAACTGGGTTCTGGAGATGCCATATTGCTATGTCTTTTGTTGGTTGAGCTTTTATTCTGGCCTCTATCCATTGGGCTATCTTAGGCGCTTGGCTGTTAGTTTCTGGTGCTTCCTGGAATCCTGGGATAGGGAAAAGCCCCTTGGCAGGAAGATTTTTCCTGAAGGAGGCTGTCTCAGCTTTTTGGATAAATCACTGAATGGCTGGTGTTTCTCAGGAATTGCCACAGCTCACCTTAGGCACATAGCCCTGAGTGGTAACTGTTGTCTCTGTTAGTCAGGGGGGCTCTCCTCTCATCTGGAAAAGTCCTGGAGACAGCTGCCTTGCTGCTGAGTTTCTTGCTCTGAATTTAGTGAGCTGTTGCTGTTGTTTTTACATTGTTTTCTAGGCACAGCCTTCTTGAAGAACCTGGGAGGCCTGCAGTTTGTTCAGTTTAGTTAGGGATAACTGGTTGCCCCCTTGGAGCAGTATCTGGGGGCTGATCTCGGGGATTCCAGGCTTCTGTAGTTCTAAGGTTGGAGCTCTGTGCCCCAGTACCCACGCGGAAATCAGTGGTAGTAAACACAGCTCTCATGTGTGCAGCAGGAGACTAGAGCCTGGAGCCTGCAGGAACCAAGAAACTTTGCTGGATCTGGGTGTCCTGAGGTTCGACCAGATGTTCCCCCCACCACCATGGGGTTTCCTCCCAACAGGGTGACCCAGTCTGTGGTGTTTGGGTTCCACAGTTCCGTCCAGGGTGGCGTGTAGAGCACGCGGGTCAGTGTTAGCTCCAAGCTGGCGACTGGGCTCCTGCAGGAACCTGGGAACTTTTCCTTGGGTGGGTGGGACCTACTGTTTTCCTCTAAGCTCGGACCTACTGTTTTCCTCACTGTGGGGTTTTCTTCCAACAGGTAAACCCAGTCTCTGGTATCCTGGGGCCCACAGTTCTGTCTGGGATAGTGAGTCGGGTGTGTAGCAGGTCTCTGTGCTCTCAGCTGAGTACCCTGCCCTGGGCTGGCAGCTGTGCACCCAATCTGGGCTAGTGACTGTGCGCCTATCGGTCTCCAGGTTTTCGAGGGATTGACTGGGTGACCTGAGGTTAATTCCGTTTGCTATCCTCACTGTGGGGTTTTCTCTCAATTAAAAATCTCAGTCTCTGGTGTTTTGGTGCCCACAGTTAAGCCTAGGAGAGTGATCAGGACACGCAGGTGTGTGGCTCAGGGCTATGGAATGAGTGCCTGCCAGGACCCAGGAACTCTTCCACGTTTTAGCTGGGTGGCCTGAGAGTGGACCCAATCGTGCGGTTTCATCTCACCTGGGAGAAACAATCGCTGGTGTTTTAGGACCCAGAGTTCAGTCTCCTGGTCGCTGTGCCAACACTGCTGTCCTGCTCCTCAGACACAGTGTCCTCCCAGTGCCGCCATCTGGGATCTGCTCAAGATGTTAATTTTTTAAAAAAATCTGTGTTTCTCTCTCCTCCAGCCTTGCCCTCGAGGCCGCCATGCCGCCCTGGCCACCTGTCTCTAAAACCCTCTGGCTTCTACCACCAAGACCGATGGCACTCGACGTTCTGTTCCAGCCGCTCCTTCCCCACTGCGGACAGCATCCTGAGCTGCCTGGCTGGCCGCATCGTCTACATGATGGGGGACTCCACCCTCCGGCAGTGGTGGGAGTATCTGCGGGACACGGTGCCCTGTGAGCGAGCACGAGGGGAGCATGCGTGCAGTCAGGGTGCAGAAGGCAGACGCAACGGTGCTGAGGCCCCGGCTTAGCGGACAGGCGGGGCAGGATGCTGGTCTTCCTGAAGGCACCTGAGTGGAGGCGTGAGCTGGTTTGCTCTGTTTTATGAGGCAGGGTCTCACTACGAACGTAGCCCTGGTTGGCCTGGAACTCCCTTTGTGATCAAGATGTCCTCAGAGTCACAGAATCCACCTGCCTGTGCACACTGAACGGTAGATTTAAAGGCATACTCCACCAAGCCCAGCCTGGTTGAGTTTTAACAACTCTGTGTCTGTGTGTGTGTGAGTACATGTCATGGCACAGGTCCTGTGGAGGTCGCAGGACAGCTCTCAGAAGTCACTTCTC
>NW_026590591.1:7651-8463 GCF_907164565.1 Psammomys obesus | reverse complement strand
TCCTCTTCTTTCTGATCTTAGTCCATCAGTTCTCATCAAAAGTGGCTGCATTGTCCTCTACTGTGGCCTGATAAGGCTGCTCCCCCCTCAGGGGGAAGTGATCAACAAGCAGGCCAATCAGATTATGTCAGAGGCAGTCCCTCTTCCCATTACTAAGTAACCCACTTGCACACTGAACTGCCATGGGCTACACATGTGCAGGGGTTCCAGGTCATCTCCACGAATAGTCCATGGTTGGAGTATTAGTCTCTGGGAAGTTCCCTGTGTTCAAATTATCTTGTTCTGTTGCTCTCCTTGTGGTGTTCCCATCCCCTCCAGCTCTTACTATTTCCCACTTCTTACATAGAATTCCATTCACTCTGCCCATCAGTTGGCCATCAGGCTCAGCATCTGCTTCGACAGTCTATACTGCAGAGGCTTTCAGAGGCCCTCTGTGGCAGGTTTCAAGGTTGTTTCCTGTTTTATTCTGGCTTTCAGAGGCCCTCTGCAGCAGGTTCCAAGGTTGTTTCCTATTTTCTTTTTCTTCCTCTTTGCCTATCAGGACGGGGATTGAACATTTTAGTTAGGGTCCTCTCTTTTGCTTAGTTTGTTTAGATGTACAGATTTTAGTGGGTATATTCTATGTTGTATGTTTATATGAGTGAGTATATACCATGCGTGTCTTTCTGCTTCTGGGACAACTCACTCAGGATGATCCTTTCCAGGTCCCACCATTTACCTGCAAATTTCATGATTTCCTTATTTTTCATTGCTGAGTAATACTCCATTGTATAGATGTACCACAGTTTCTGCATCCATTCTTCAGTTGAGGG
>NW_026590591.1:0-7551 GCF_907164565.1 Psammomys obesus | reverse complement strand
GTTACAAACATGGTTGAGCAAATGTCCTTTTTGTGTACTTGTGCCTCTTTTGGGTATATGCCTAGGAGTGGTATGGCTGGATCTTGAGGAAGCGCTATTCCTAGTTGTCTGAGAAAGCGCCAGATTGATTTCCAGAGTGGTTGTACCAGTTTACATTCCCACCAGCAGTGGAGAAGGGTTCCCCTTTCTCCACAACCTCTCCAGCATGTGTTGTCCCTTGAGTTTTTCATCTTGGCGATTCTGATGGGTGTAAGGTGAACTCTCAGGGTTGTTTTGATTTGCATTTCCCGAATGGCTAATGAGGTTGAGCATTTCTTTAAGTGCTTCTCTGCCATTCGATATTCCTCTACAGAGAATTCTCTCTTTAGCTCTGTTCCCCATTTTTTAAGTGGATTACTTGGTTTATTGCTTTTCAGCTTGTTTAGTTCTTTATATATATTGGATATGAGTCCTCTGTCAGATAAAGGGTTGGTGATGATTCTTTCCCAATCTGTAGGCAGTCGCTTTGTTTTGATGACGGTGTCCTTTGCTTTACAGAAGCTTTTCAATTTCATGAGGTCCCATTTATTGATTGTTGCTCTTAGAGCACTGCATTGTATTCTTTTCTAAAAAAAAATCATGATATAATATAGCACATTTGTATTATCCCATGTGACTCAGTAGGGCATTTCTGTCCTGAACCCTGGACTTCAGGAACACTCTACTTTGGTGTGTGGCAATCACAGCAGTGCCACCTTTGTGTTCTGTCCAAGACAACATGTTAATTCAGATGCAGAACCCTTCCTTTTCAGACCTTGGTCTATCTGCCCCTGTACTAGAAGCATGTGTTTCTAAAGAGCAGCATCTGGCTCTCAGTCCTTCTTTCTCACAACCTGGTGCCCTGACTGACTTCAATATTGCCTGTAATTCCTCTCTCTTCCTTATTCCTGCACCCAACAGTGTATTCTATATGTATAAAGGCTGATAAATTAAAAACAAACTGAAAACTAACCCCAGCTTGGACCTCTTCTTGCTGGAGTTCACTACCCTGGGATAACTATTGGCATTTATTTTTATTTGTCACAGGCCTGCTGCAGAAGTATCCAAAACCTGTTTAGGTGTGGCACAAGGTCATGCAGGGTAGGGGTGCCATATATATTGTGGGCAACAAACTGAAGTTGTTGACATCTGGGAATGTACTCCTAGTGGTCTGGTCTTATATAGAGCAGGTATCACTAAACACATCTTGTAGTGTCCAGCTTATTGTATATTTTTGAAAAAAAAAGTATTATTGACATAAAATCACATCCATTTGTTTACATGTTGTCAGTGACTAACTTCATCCACAATGATGAAGATGAGTAGTTTCAATGGATACATATGGCCCACATGACCTAACATACCAAGTACATAGTTTATTGCAGAAGAGGTTTGTTAGCCTCTGGTTTAGAAACTTGATGTGATAAGGTTGGAGCAAGCGCAGTCTCCTGGAGTCAAAGGAACCAGAGCTTTTCACAGATGTCAAATTCTGTTGTAAATGGCCTTGTCAAAGTCTCTCTGCATGAAAGTGAGCTGGATTAGCAGTTTACTTTTAATAGACATTGTGGCAAAAGTGACAATGTGTCACCTCATCCTAGGTTTTGTTCTGGTGTTGTTGTCTTCTTGATTTGCACACTTTGGTAAAATCTGTTGCCATTTTAAAGAGGCCCACTCTGAGGGCCACTTCTGGCCAATAGCTAGTAATGATGTGGTGTCCCTATTATTCCTGGGGAAAGGAATCCTGCCAGTGAACATATCTGTGAACTTGTCATCAGATCCTTCCTAAGTCAAGTGGTAAGGTGACTCACAGCCACAGCCAACACACTTTGAATGTCTGAGATGAGGTTATTCAAGCAGAAGACACAGAGAAGGTGTGGTGGTTTGAATGAGAATGGCTCCCATAGGCTCGTATCTTTGAATATTTAACTGTTCTCCAGTTAGTGGAATCCTTTGAAAAGGATTAGGAGGTTCCATATTGGAGGAAGCATATCTCTGGTGTTGGGCTTTGAGGTGTCAAAAACTCACACCAGCCCCAATCTCTGTCTCTTTTTCTCTTTCTCTGTTTTGCTCTCTAGGTCTCTAGCTC
The DNA here is from genome assembly GCF_907164565.1 of Psammomys obesus. Classification (NCBI taxonomy): domain Eukaryota; kingdom Metazoa; phylum Chordata; class Mammalia; order Rodentia; family Muridae; genus Psammomys; species Psammomys obesus. Next base: position 5,447 of record NW_026590591.1, on the reverse strand, counting down.
TCTGCCTGCAACTTTCAGATCAATTTGTGAGCTCTCTGCTATTTCTCTATCACAAAGCCTAAGTGTCTTCTGTCATGCATCCTGTCATGGTGATCATTGACTAACTATAAAACTGTGAGTAAGCCTCTAAGTAAATGTGTTCTTTTACAAGTCACCTTAGTCATACTTTTTTTCCCCTAGCAATAGAACAGTTACTAACTCAGAAGAAACCTGACCCACAGATATGTTTAATAATAAATCTTTTCTCACTGGGTTTAGGGGTGTTTGCTTTGCACCAAGTAAAGATTCCCATGTTAAAAAATGGGAATTTTTTTTTTTTTTGCTTCCTAACAAAGAGGCCTATGATGAGACTTAATGCACTAATAAAATGTTTAGACATCTCCAGAAGCCCTTCCTAAACGCACAAGCATTTCCCGTTCCCGCCCTTTGACTGTCTGCCTGTCTTGGTTGATATTCCTAAAGTGGCTCCTTTTCCCCCCATGAAGTTCGCAGATACTCTTCATTCATTTATTAAATAACGAAAGAGTAACTGTTTTAAGAGAGAGACTTCTCCTTCAGAAATAGTTTCCTGCAGCCCTTTATGGATCCACTAGGGAATCCCTGGCTAAGCTCCCTGTGGCCCAGCAGTGCTCAATTTCTCTCCCTGGGTGCAAAGCAGGCTCGCTGAATCTGAGGGAATGGCTCAAGGAGAGAAGCAGGGCTGTGCCTGTACCTGAGAGTCTGCCAAACAGCTGGCAGGCTGGTGTACCTGGCGCCACCCCCTCAGCTGGCACCACGCCCGCACAGTGTCTCCATAGCCTGCCTGCCCACCGGAAACAGACAGGAAAGCAGCGCCCCTCGCAGGCTCTCTGCTTCGTTTCCCCACCTCACCCAGGTCGTCTGGATGCCAGCGCCTGGCTGAGGCTTCCTCTCGCCAACCAGCCAACCCACAGCGTGTCTCCTCAACCGCTGTGCTCCGACTTCCGGGGCGCGCAGACTTGGTGTCACAGTGACAGCGCCCAGGAAAGCACAGGAGGAAGCATTGACTACTTCAGGAGCCGCTCTCTCAGTAGCTGCAGGGATGTCTGAGCAGCCTCTGTCACCAGCTGATAATGGGGCCTCTGACTCCGGTGACGCCCTGCCCGCGCCCATGGCCGCCAGCATTGATGCCTCCCAGGCTGGCTCACCCGGTGGAGGCTTAGGGACTGAAGTGGCCTCCATGCTGGTCCGCCCGCTGCCACCCAGTCCGCTCCGGGCCACCGCCTCAGCAGCCAACGCCACCAGAGCTCCACCTGGCTTGGCCATGTCCCTGGCTGGGCCGCAGGCATTCCGGGATCAGCTGCAGGTGTTCAGGTCCCGGCCCTGAAGACTTTCGAGTAGTGCGGCGGCCTCTTTCTGAGCAGGAGCCACAGAGCGTTTGAAGGGCCTCTACCTGGCCGTGGACCAGAAAAAGACTCCACTGCACAGGTCCTGGGGCCTGAAGGACAAGTTCAGCTACAGCGACCTCTCACAAAACAACCTGAGTGTGCAAAATAGTACAGGATTCCAGGTCTGACTTAGAGATCAGACAGTGCTGGGTGAGGCTCTGGGCTAGGGAAGGAGCTGGGCTTCTTAGGCCTGGAGGGGGAAAGTTTGAGGGAATCCGGGACCACAGGACACACTGCCCCTTCCTATTTCCCTGAGATAAATCTATTGGCCAGAGTTGGGTTACATTGTTCTCCAGGTAGAGAGGAGGGTCAGGTTATCTCCTCTTATGCAGTGGCAGTGAGAGACAGGATCCCGAGTAGAGTTTCTAATTAAGCGAGAGCCTACATACACAGGAGGGAGAGGCTAATCAGTGGGTTATTTGTCCCAAATTATGATCGAGATTGTGTAGGGGTACAAAATCAGAATGGACCCAAGCTGGCCATCATTGTACCTTACTGAAAGCAACTGGGAGAGTGAGAGGGGAACCTCAGGATTCCCTGTTTTTTCAAGGAGCAGAACTGCCCCCTCCTCTATCGCAAATTGGAAATGTCCTGTGTTTCCAGGTGGTGTTGCATGAAGTTTTGTTGAAAACAAGGGTTTTAAAAGATACCAATTAGCCTTTAAGGAAAAAAAAAACTGGCTTATATTTTGCACGTGCAGCTAACATACTTAGCCATCTTAGGCTTCTGCTCCTTCCCATTCCCATTTTTCTGAGGTTAAAACAAAGCTCTAAACAATTCAATTGTATAGAAAATGATAAATGACAGGGGCGAGGTTGAATTGTACCTCAGATTAATTGCCTGCATCAAGTTTACTTGTGTGGAACAGGCAAAAAACAATGCAGTGCTATCAGTTTGGATCCACATCCCAGAGGCTCTAAATCTAAAGCAGAGGAGTGTTTACATTCTAAGCAGGTTCCTTTTGATTGGCTCTAAAGGAAGGGGGGTTCTTCAGATCCTAGTGATATGTATGTAGAGTATATAAATCTGTGGCAAGATTCAGAAAGAATTAACAACTGAGGTTTGGGAAGAACCTTGAAAAATCAGCTACTGTTTAAATGAGTATGGCAACAGGAATCTGCTGCATGATTTGGTTGTAAAGATCTACACAAAGATGTGCCTTGTATCATTTCTTCTTGTTGTAATAGATCCAAAGAAGTACTTACTCTTTCGAACATTATATCCCTTTATCAAAGTGGCTGAAAATTTCAAAATACCAAAGGGTTTTGTTTTTTTTTTTCCTTTTAGTTAGGACATTTTGTTGATTTGCTTGTGGATAATTACTTAATTTTGTTTTTAAATTGGTGTGAACAGTAAGTGCTATGCTATGTTTACTTCTGTTTTGGCTGCCAGAATGCTTTTGTTAGATTTGACAGAACTTCATTTTACATTTGTGGTTTATGATAAATAAAAAGCATCTAAAGGCAAAGACTGTGTATGGGAGGTTAGTGAGCAAAGAATCCCAGCTTTCCTGAATCCCAGCAGTCAGTGGTGTTACTAACTCTGTTAGGAGACAGGGCCTCAGTGTATTCTGAGTGCTGTGGGAGTTGATCTGGATGGTCGGTAAGAAAATTCTGTGGTAGCTTAATTCTCATGATTGTGGCTAATTTGGCATTGTAACATTCCTTGATTGCTTGTATTTACTTCTTTTATGTAAAATTAATCATCTAGGCCAGAGACAAATGAATGCTTATGTGGTTGGGGTTTGAATGTCACAGTTTTCCATTGGCCTTTTTCTTACTTTCTGTTGTGTAACACTGATATTCACTTTTTGGAAACATTGTTGTTTCATAAACATGAATCATTAAGTTCCGAAGAACAGATTTGTTGTCATCCTTTTCTCCAGTTTTTATCTCCTTTGTCTCTTCTTTCCCCATGTTACAAAGACAGTGTCTCTTTTCTAAACCTTAACGGAGTCTTGCTATTTGAAAGTGTGTGTCTTTTCTGGTGTTACCTTTTTTTTTTTTTTTTTTTGGTCATTTGTTTGTCTTTTGAGGGACACCAAATGCACTGGACAACTTTACCTCAACAGCAAAAAAGAATTGTTGTAGATTAATAAAACAAAAAATTCACAAACAAGAGTAGATGTTTTATGTGATGTATCCTTTTGCTGCATTGTTCTTTTAATGTATAATGTTACTCTTTGCATTTTTTATTACAAAATTGTAAAAGATTGATCAAACTTGTTTTCCAAAAATGATGATCTTTAAACACATTCCGTGTTTAAAATTTATTCTAAATTGGAAATGCTGATCCAATTTAGATATGGAATTGGAAGCAATATCCTCAGAGATGGGAAGGTACCATGTTAAAAATGACGGATATCTAGATAAAAATGGATTGAATTGCATTAGAGTTATGGTGTTTATGGAATAGTGTATGTATTTGTTTCTTTTAGCTGTGTACATGTGTGTGGGTATTTGCTCCTATCAGTTTGACGTGGTACAGTTGTGGAGCTCAGATGACAACTTGTAGGAGTGGATTCCATCTTTCCTCCATGTGAATTCTAGGGATCTAATTCAGGTCATCAGACTGTTGTTGGTAGATGTCCTTGGCCATTGAGCCACCTTGTTGGTCTTATGATAAAATTTTGAGGCATTTTATGTAACAAACTATTATTGAAAGACTCAAGACTGGCCCTCTTATTTAAGAAAATGTTAGTTGATTAATTTCTAATGTGACAGGTTTAGAATTGATTATAATAACATTTTATTTTTGATAATATTAAAGAATCATTTAATGACTATGACATTGGGATCTGTTAGCATAAATATTTCAATTACAGATCCACCCTCTCTTTCTTTCGAGTGCAAGCATGCACACACACACACACACACACACACACACACACACAGTATCAGAACTCTTTAAAGAGATATAAACAGATCTGACACAAGTAGATTTGGCAAGTGGGAGCACCTGAAGGTTAGATTTTCACAGTCTTGTGTAAGTCAGCCAGTACTGACAATTTTGGGGGGTTAAAGAGATGGTTCAGCTGTAAAGGCACTTATTGAGCTTGTAGAGGGCATGGGTTTAATTTCTAGCAACCACATGGTGGTTAAACTATCCAAAACTACAGTTCCGATGAATCTGATGCCCTCTTCTGATCTCTTTGGCCACCAGGAACACGTGCATGCATGCAGGCAAAACACTTCTATGCATAAATAAATTTTAAAAAATTAACAAGAAAACTAATTTTTTCTGTCTCCAAATTTTGTGATCTCTGCTTTATTTGTAATAACTCATTTCATTTGTGTTGATTTATTTTCACTTTAGTGAAAGACAGTTGCCATCAAAGGTATTTCTCATTAGGTTAAACGGAAACTGAAATTCAGTAATGCTTCAGAAAATTTGGGACACTTTGATTGTCCTGCCTTGCAGTGCTTAGGCCAGATGACAGAAAATTGGAACTTGGGAGCCTGAAGAAATGATGAAACGGTGAAGTGCACCCTTTAATTGTAGCATCTTTATTCTTTTTATGTGTGGGTGTCGGGTATGCATGCCTGAGTGTGTGTGCCCTGGTGTCCAGAAGAGGGCATTGGATCCCCTGGAGCTGGAGTTACTAGCAATTGTGACCCACCTGGTCTGTGCCAAGAACGAAACTCAGGTCCTCGGAGAGCTTCATGTTGTGTTTTTGCAGAGCAATCTCCCCTAGTCGCAGCAGTTACTACTCTTTAACCCTTACTAAATATAATTCCCGGAAAATGTACTTTTTTCTTTATTATATTTTTAATGTAATAAGGAATGTACATGCAGCTTGTGTGCTATTGTGTGTTATGGGCACGTACATGTGGAGGTCAGAAGACAACTTCAAATGCTGATTCTCTTTCCATCTTGTGGGTCCTGTGGCCTGGAGTTTAGGTCATTGTGGTACTCCTATTTACTGAGTCATTTCACAGATTTAAAAATATATTTGTTAAGGCTGATCCAATATCTTAAGAAATGTTTGCTTAGAAAGACAAAGGAGGGTAAATATGAGGGAGGAGCCAAGATGGCGGCACC